>NC_056751.1:146690092-146990092 GCF_019279795.1 Protopterus annectens
TAGAAAGGGAATATTCATTTGTGTATCCACCTGCTGTCTATGTTGGAGAGGGGGAAAGCCATCATATTGTTGTACAGGTTGAGTCAAGGGAGGACCCAGAGTGCTTGAAATGTAAATTTAGAGAAATGTGTAACCCCCAGACGAATGTTACTATGGGAAGGCACTTATTTTACACAAGGGATCAAAACCCTGGTGAAACTTTTGTAGGATATATAACGGACCTGAGAAATAAAGCTAAAACGCGGAGATTTGATGACTTAAGGGATGAGTTGATAAAAGACAGACTTGTGTGTGGCATAAAAGATGATGCTGTGAGAAAGATTTTGCATCACGACAGTGATTTAACTTTGAATAAGGCCACTGAGATTTGTCAGATATACGAACTTACAGAAAGGCTCACAAATATGCTTACAGATGAGAATAGCTTTAGAAGACACAGTGATAAAGATCATGTTGATAGTATGCGGTACGTGGTTAAAAGACACAAGCCCAAGCACTTGGCAACAACTGTAACCCCTGCAGCACTCACTGGTAAACCCCATAACTTTCTAGCAAATTTCAGAGTTTACACAGTCTCAGTGAAGCATAAGAGTGAGTCAGCAAACTCAAAGCATGGGCCCCAACCTACTTTTTTTGCCAGCTGCTGTAATTGTGGTGGAAGTCATGACTCTAAAAGGGAGAAGTGTTTAGCTTTTGGTCAACAATGCCACAAATGCAATAAATGGAATAATTTCAAAAGGTTTTCTAAATCAAAAGGCCCACATTCTTTCATTAAAAGGGAGCATTTTAAGAAATGAGTTGATAGGTAGACAGTGGCAGTTCTACTCTTTATGTTGATGGTTTGCCAGTGCTTGTTGCTTCATGAAACAGTCAATGCAGTAAATTTAAGGGCAAAGAATGAAGTATTTTGCACTGTTCGGATAAATGGCAAACACGTAGAGCTCAAAGTTAACACAGGTTCCAAGTGCAATGTTATGTCAGCAGAAACATTTGCTAGAGTGTGTAAAAGTGAAAGGTTTGATTGGCAAGGTGTGCGAAGCTTGTTGCTTATGGAGGTCAAGAAATTCAAATAGAAGGCTCAATAGTGCTTTCATGTTACTCAGCTGGAAGAAGTCACGACTTGTTATTTTATGTGATCCACTGAATGGCGCACAGTGACGGTTATCCCACTCCACAAAGGGGAAACCACCACGGACCCTGGGAACTACCGCCCTGTTAGCCTAACAAACCTGGTCTGCAATGCCATGGAACGTATCATCATGGAACTTATAAACAAAGACATCAGTAATCTCCAAACTCTGGACCCCACCCAGTTCGGGTTTGTAAAGGGCAGATCATGTTCCCTAAACCTGATAGACTTCTTTGAGGCAATCACCAGAGCCGTAGATGAGGTAAGGTGGTTCACACAGCCTATCTAGATCTCGCCAAGGCTTTTGACACCATCCCCCACTATGGAATTAAAGATAAACTCACTAAACTAGGTGTAAATCCCTATGTCACAAGATAGGTTTGCATCTGACTCACTGACAGAACCCACACTGTGAAAGTGGCAGACTCCAAGTCCGACTTCAGACCAGTGACAAGTGGAGTGCCACAGGGTTCAGTCCTGGGTCCTCTCCTGTTTGGTATCTACTTTTCTGAAATACAGGCTAGCACAGAAGGTCTTTGGCTAATGAAGTTCGCAGATGACTGCAAACTAGGAGCCATAATCGAAACTCCTAACAATGTGGATATCCTACAAAAGGGCCTCACCGAGACAGATGCCTGGTGTCAAAGCCATGGCCTCAAGCTCAATGCCAAAAAGTGCATTGTCATCCCCTTTGGTAAAAACTCTGTACCCATGAGCTACCACATAGGTGGTAGTCTACTTAACACCGAAAGTGTGATGAGACCTTGGGACACATGTGGACAGTAGTCTCTCCTTTGATAATGACATCGCCAGAGTAGTCAGGAAATCCTTCTATGTGGCACACCTCATCCAGGAAAAAAGAGGGCATTGTTTCCCCTCTACTCATCACTCATTAGGCCCATTATAGATTACAGAGCCCCTTTTGGTATGTACCCCACGAGACATCCGCAACAGCTGGAGAGGCCTCAGAAATACCTCACAAAGAGGATTACCGGCCTCAAACAGATGCCCTACGCAGACCATCTCAAAAAAACTCCAACTTTACTCCGTCGCATATTGCCTAGTCAGTGGCAGTCTCTGCCTAACATACAAAGCTATGTCAAACCCAGAGCGGTTGAACATGCTCCACTTAAAGAAATCCCAATCCCTCCGAGCTACACGCTCTTGGGACCTAAACCTTGTCACCACAATAAACAGAACATGCTGGAGGGATAGATTCCTGTCCCAGAGACTTCCCATACTCTGGAACAAACTACCTGTCTATATCAATCAAAGCTCCTCATTAGCACTCTTCAAGAAAAATCTTGATGATTGGATGGGAAATAGGAAATTCACCCCAGGCATCACCTCTGTGGCTCTGCTCGACAGGGGCACAGGAAAATAATTTTCTTGGGTGGTGAAAGCCAGGGTACCTATTTGGCTAGGCTTATATAGGCCCTAGGGCCAGTAGCCTAGTAGCTACCTATGAACCTATGATCAAGAGGCACGTCCAGTCATTATTAAGGCTCAGAGACAGTTTGAAAATGGGACTACTTTCATTTAATAAGGAAGTCGATCATGTTAGTTTAAAAGACCACTACTCTAATTTTGCCCAATACATTTTTCCACCTATGCTGATCTGTTCAAAGATGAACAAGGCAAACTTCCACTTGTCTACTCCATAAAGTTAGACCCAGAGGTCAGTCCAGTTTTCAGGCCAGCATGTAAAATTCCAGTGGCCATGCAGGACAGAGTCAAAGCCAAGTTAGATAAAATGGTGCAACAAGGTGTGATTTGTCCACTTGAAACTCCAACTGTATAGGTATTTTCCATGGTGGTAGCTCATAAGAAAAGGTCAGTTGACATCAGAATATGAATTGACCCATGAGATTTGAACAAAGCGCTAAAAAGACCTCATCATCCAATGCGCACAGTTGAAGTCGCAGCCTTGATGCCAAATGCCACTATTTTTCTGTCTTAGATGCAAAGAGTTCATTTTGGCAAATTCAGCTTGACAAAAAATCCTTGTTGCTCACTACTTTTAGTACTTCTTTTGGTAGGTACAGTTTTTTGAGAATGTCATTTGGAATAAATTCTGAAAATTAAGTCTTTCAACGTGCAATGGAGCAAATTTTTTCTTGGTATCCTTGTGTTATTATAGTAGACATACTAGTAGGAGGTCGTGATGAAGCAGACACAAACAAATAACTGGTGTCAGAGCCATGAACTAAGACTAAATGCCAAGAAATGTATAATAGTATCCTTTGGGAAGTCATTCACCCTTGGTAGCTGTCATATTGATAACGCAGCCGTAATAGCTGACCCATTAATCAGGAACTTGGGGAAATGCACAGGCAGTAATCTAACCTTTGACCCTCATGTTTCTACAGTAGTGAGGAAATCTTTCCATGTTGTGCAACTTATAAAGAAAGGTATGGCATGTAGGTCCAAGGAAGTCATAATTCCACTGTATTAGGCATTCATTAGAACTTGTCAGTGAGTGCAGTGCCCCCTTTGTTATGTACCTAACCAGGCATATTCAGCAATGGGAACTTACACAGAGGATCCTCACTAAAAGAATACAGGGTGTAAGTAACATGTCCTGTGCAGACCACCTCAAGGGCCTTTCCCTGTATTTTGTCTCCTACAGGCTGTTGAGGGGAGATCTATGCCTGACATACAAGACATTTTCAGACCCCACTCTGATGAACCTCCTGCATGTCCACAAAACAAACCACACCAGAATTACATGTTCTAAAGACTTAAACCTTGCCTGTAATATAAATAGGTCTTGCTGGAGAGACAGGTATGTATCCTGGAGACTACCCCTCATCTGGAACAAGCTCCCCATCTATGTGAAGCAGAGTTCCTACCCAACTCAATTTAAGTGTAACTTGGACAGTTGGATGGGGAACAGGAAATTCATCCCTGGTTTGGCACCTGTGTTTCTAACGGGCACAGGCAGCCTGTAAATTGTTCATCTCCCAGCCCCCCCCCCCCCATTACACTTATCAGAGGTACCAGAACATGTCAGAGATTCGGGATGCATAGCTAGGCTTAAAAAGGCCCTTGTGGTCACTAGCCTAGTAAACACCTATGAACCTATGGAAGCAATATTTGTAAAGTAAACATGTTAATTAATAGAATTTGCAATAATGTCCATGCTATGAAAAAGGTAGAGACTTGTAAGAGAATAAGATATTAGGTTAGAATGTTTGGATGTCGTGTGCATTTAGTACACTGTACAGGCTGTGGTTTAGCTAACTCAGAGAGAGAGAGAGAGAGACAGAGAGCAAAATCCATTGACATGTCAGTCTAAGGTTCTGACAGATAGCTATAAAAAACAGCAGTACCAAACAAGGTTTTTTGTGTGGTGTTAAAATTGTTTGAATATTAGGGTCTACTTTAGTAGACCGACATTTCACTTACCCAACTTTCACATTGCCGAAACAAAAGGACCAACAAACCTAGAAGACCGACATCCAGAACACTGACTTTCCACTCCAGTTGCCATGTTTGTGTTTCAATCTCACCACCTGCAGGTGGCAGAAGTAGAGACAGCTGGCTTAGCTTGGCTTTGCGGTACAGAGGAATGGAACCCTGACTTTGACCAAAGTGACTGGGGTTTGATTAATGGTCTTGGCACTGGAGGAGCCTGAAAGGGAAGAGTGGGAGGAAGAGTGAAAAGGTGTGACGGTCCCTGCTTGCTTCTCACAGGTGCAGGAGGGGTTTGTGTGGAATCAGGAGCACACTGAGCAGTGTGATTTCCCCAGGTGAAGACTGGTGTAAACATTGCTTCTGCCATTCAGGGAGGGGGTTGGCTGTATGGAGAAGCCACCCCTTGTGAAAGTGAGGGTACAGCCCCGGTGGACAGTCTGTTGCATGCCACACCTTGCTGCCTTTCTGAGTGTGGGTTGCTAGGGCTGGCGAAACTATGCAGAAAATATCAAACCAACCTTGATAGCTGTCTTAACAATAGCTTCTCTCAGTAATGAGGAACAAACTGGCTAACTAACTGTAGAGGGGATTGAGATCAACAGGTGCCAGGGACAAAGAATGGCAAAAAAAAGATAGAAACAGCTGGCTTACCTCAGTACAGGATTATTGTATTGGCTGAAAATTCCTTTCAAAAGGATTGTAGGAAGGCACCGTCACATAGCCCCCAAGCTTCACCCTTCATACAACCACAAATACTGAAATTAGAAGTGTAGACCGGAGTCTAGTTCACCTAAAAGTGATTGCACTACCAGAATAATTTTCTTGTTTCTGTAAATGAGCTCATTGTAGACAAGTGAGGGCTCAAGCCCATGACAGTTTTGCATCTCAGTGGATAATGAGTGGTCTGGAGGAAGCCCCCATCCCCCAACAAGTTCATGTTTTGTGGCATAGGCACCTGTCAGCAGTCCAGTTGATTGGGTGGAGCTTGATGCCTAGTAGCCTAATCTTGGTGGGGCAGTTTCAAGACTTAGTTTAACGTAGGTTAGGGGATGTGGGCCTGAACGCTGCCATTTCTGCATCTTTCGAGGCCCAGCCAGGTCTGTTGTTCCATGATGAGGGAGAGTCATGGCTCAAGGCATGGGCGGCATCAGTTAAATATTTGCTGTTTTTTTGGGTGCTTGAGTCACTGTTGCTGTAAAACATCATTGTGGAATTTGGCCTGATGCCAGGAATGAGATCAGTGCACACCTGTGTAAGTCATGCCTTTGGCCAGCGTATTCCCAGATTTTGGTTCCCTGTCGCATGACACCAGCCAGACAGTTTTTATATACTTACCGTTGTACAAGATTTTAGGTGAACTCACTCTTGGAGTTAGTGCGGATATGTAGACTCCCGCTCTACTCTGTTAGTCTGCTCTAAAGGGCCTGTGGACCCAGAGAGTACTGTCTTTGATAAATAGTAAAATGATGTGAGGGTACTGAATCCTTTCCACACTTGAGCTTACTACTGTATGACCCTTTTACTAGAGAGGACCTGGGGCTCATGAGATCCTCTGTAGACTAACCTTGGGCTTCCCTTTCTTCCTTCTTTGCTTAGGAAAGTAGACTGGGATACAAAGGTCCACTTTCATTCAAAGCTTAGTTAAATGTAACCATAATAAACAGAAAAAGCATTTCATTGGATGAATGCTGGATTAATGTGAGAAAATATGCATCGTAAATGTATACATTTTTGTCAGTTGTGTGGTTATCTAATGGTTTAGAACTGCATTTTGTGACCTGAGAAGGAAGAGGAGTTGACCAAGAATGCTTTGTTGGTAATCTGGAAGCACCCAGATTCTTTTTCTGTAGATAAGTTAGGATGACAACCTTTACAAAACCGTAGCAAGTCTATCAGAAAACATCCATGACCCAGTCCCATAATATCTCAGTTCAGAATAAGGTAAACAGTAACAGTGAATATTCACACCCTCAGTTGTTTGTATCACCTGTCAAGTTCCAGTCCTGTATAGTGGACTAGGCCTTGGAAAATCTTGGTGGTGGTGTTGAGTCTAGATTAACAGAGGACCTGCTCAAGACTCTGCTTTGTGGTTTTCGATCATGGGTTGTCAGGAGGCCTGTTGCAGTTTTGATTTTGTTAACATAGTGGCTAGGGTTACAGACTTGTGCGTGGTAACAGGGCTTTTGTCTCCATGGTTGCAGAAACAGCATCTGGAATGCTTAGGAAACAGTGATATGTGGCCAGTTCTGTCAGACCTGATGGTTGACCTCATCAAGAAGAAGAAGTGGGCCTCCACCACTAAGAGGGCTGTTGTGATGTCTCTAGACCTTCTGTCCCCACTTTTTCTGTTCCAGACCAAGCCAAGAAGGAAAAATTCTCTCTTTTCTTTCTTGAGTCAGCCAGGTTACTCAGATAACTTCATTGTGTTAGCTTCAGCCATTTATACTACAGTCTGGGGCTACCCATGGGAGGAAGAAGAGGAGGATCGTGCTATGGTTCTCTCAAAATCAGATTTGGCCACACTTGCAGAGCCTACACCAAGGACTGCCGAAAGTTACTGTCAGCCATGTTTTACTATTATTACATTCTCTCCAGAAAGGGCTGCATTAAGAGACCAAACCATGCTAATGTGGCTCTTGGCTCAGGCTTTACACTCTACTTCTGAAAGGAGCCATAGAGGCTGTACCATATTTGGAAACGATGACAAAGGTGCACTCCAGTCTGTTACACTGAAATGGAAGTATGATTTCTATGCCATCTTTGAGAAAGGCAAGCATCTACTCCAGCTTCTTCCTGTTACTAACTCACACAAATGTTTATTCCATCCTGGATTTCAGCTACTTCAGTCAGCATATTCAGTACATCTGGTTTTGGATTATGACTCTCCAGGGACTTAACAGCCATGCTGCTGCAGTGTTCCTCTTTACTTGATAGATGTCTTTTTGCATATTGGTGTTTGTGGGCCTATCACAAGATTCCTCTTGTGTGCTGTGGATGAGCATCATTTTCAGTACAAACTGTTGCTATATTGACTTTCTACAACCTTAGTGGCCAAAGCCTTAAAGAGGATGAGTCCATATGTAAGATTGTTTATGAAAATGTTGGCTGTGGCAACCAAAGCCTTGCTGCAGTCAAGCCTTCATGTAAAATTGTGTTTGAAGATGTTGGTTGTGGTAGCCAGAACCTTGCTGAGGTCGAGTCTCCATGTAAGATTGTTTATGGAGATTTTGGTTGTGGTGATCAAAGCCTTCCAGGAGTAGAATCTCCATGTGTTCCCCTGCCTAGGTGACTGGATGTTTGTGGATCTGTCATGGGACTGTCTATAAACATGTCTTCTTTGTGCATTCTTGTGGTTGCTGTCTTCAGGAGTGGGGGAGAGAGGGACTTTAAAATGGGAGAAAGGTTTCTGTCATCCCATCTAAGAAGACTGACTTCATAGATGCAGAGTTGAACACACATAGAAGGCCCAGGAAATTGCAGCTTGTGTAACCTGGATAGGAACACAGTGCAGAGCTTGTACTTAATGCATCTTCTGCTGACATTTGCATTTTTTGAAATTTCGTCTAAAAGCATACAGACTTCTTCAGATAAAACCAGAACAATTCAAAATTTGCACTTAAGTAGCTTCCTTGTCACATGACACCAATCTATGCAAAGCAAGTGTATATTTAAAGCAACAGCTGTCAAGACAGGTACATGTATTTAAAACACTGTGTTTAAAATATAAAACTGAGAATAACTGATGTTATGTAGTCCAATCTCGCCTACATTCTTACCCGTGGGTTCGGAGCCGAACTTCGGCTCCGACTCGGCCATACTGTAGCTCGAAGTCTTTCAATTGGCTGGGCTAAGAAGTATCCCATGCTGCACTGCTCCCTTTCCGCAGATCTTATTTGCCGCTCGTAAAGCTCAGACGTGGTCTTGCTCTTGGCTGTGGCTAAGTATAAAATTTTGTCTTCTTTGACTAAATTTTTGCTCTGAAAGCTATTTTCATAGCTAAGTGTGTGTGTTGTTAGTTTGTGAAAGCTTTTTGTGCAGCCTTTCGTGGCCTTTGTCTTACTTTTGTCTTGGTATCCCGTCAGCCATCTCCCATGGGCTAGGCCCGTTTCAGTTAGAGGACCTAGTCCTCCTTTGGTTATCTGTTGTCTCTTCTGTGTTCGTTTTGTTTTTTAGGTATCAATCCCTCTGGGCTAGGACCGTTTAAGTTAGAGGACCTAGTCCTTCCCCTTGTTTCCTGTCGGGGCCATTTGAGTTAGAGGTCCTTGGGTGGTGTCTGCAGTTTATTTAGATTCTAGTTCCCGCGCTTTGTTGTTGGTGTCAGTTTTGACTGTTGTGTTGTGTCTGGTGTCCTGCCGACCATGTCTAAGGTTACAAAAGAACATAAGCCTTCAGGCTTTAAGAAATGTAGTAAATGTGGGTATAAAATGTCCATTACTGATGGGCACTCTGTGTGTGTTTATTGTTTGGGGACTATCCACCTTCAGGAGTCTTGTGCGTTCTGCCATGCATTCAGCCCTCGTGTTCTTCAAGAAAGGAAGAACAAAATAATTCTGAAGGGATTACTGAAACCCTCCTTCGAGGAAGATTTGGAGAGGTCTTCTAGTGCTAAGTCCCCTCCCTCTAAAAGAGACAAAACCTCCAAAGCAAAAAAAACGATCTCTGGCTCTTTCAGTCTTATAGGAGTCTCCGGAGAAAGTTACCAAGTCTACTGTGGCATCCTTGGCTCCACTGTCTTCGGTGCCGAAGGAAGTTTGTGAATCGACAGATCCTACATAGGCTCCCAGCCTCTCAGAGCCGGTGACGGAGATACTAGCTCGGAGCTGGTCTCCAGTTTTTAGACCGGTTTCTGCTCCTCGCAGGTCTCCTTCAGAGAGGAGATCTAGATCTCCTACCTTGTCCTCTAGGTCCTCCAGGACTCTCTCTCTGATGTGGATAGAGTGGTGCAGAGACTGCTCCAATCATCGGTGCTGGCTAAATTGCTTTCGGCTCCAGCGCCCTTTACCCATCCATTGTCGACAGTTCCTCTGAGTGAACCTTAGCCTTCGGAGCCAGAGTGTTCAGCGCCGTCTGATGCTTCTAGGTTGGCTCCGATAGCCCATCCTGGCTTATCGGCTCCAATCGCAGCTGCGACCCTGTCGGCTCTGTCCAAGGGGTCTAGGACTCATGGTTCCTCGTTTGGAACTGAGGGGGAGGTCTTGGGACACTCTTTGGCTCCTAGCCTCCCTCTCGGTGCTTCGGCTCGGCTGAGCCTGACCCTTGCTTCGGCTTCGGATCTTGTCCCTTCTGCTCCGAGGTCTTCCATGGTTGGTCGATCTTTGGAGCCGGGAGGACCAGCTTTTGAGGTCATGCAGAGCGTGCTGGCCAGGTCCTCAGTGGCATCATACAGCACTGACACTCTACCCCCTCCAGCTCCGGTATCAGTCTCTGATCGCCACCTATCTTTGGCCAGTGGAGACCCAAGGCCTCATGATACCTCCATAAGTGGTCCCCAGATTTCTGAGGGCCCCCCAGAGTTTTTGCTGAGGAGCCACCCAGAAAAAGAATGTGCAAGAGGAAGCACATCGACGACTCCCAGGAAGAGTCTCTCACGTCGGACACCGACCTCGAGGAATCAGAGGGGTCCCCCAAGTCGTCCTCTGAAGATATCTGTTTCGCTGATATCCTAGAGATCTTGAAGCAGAGAGGCGACTGGCCCTCCAAACCCCGCTCCGAGGAGGAGTCGGTGTTCCTGATGGCCTTTGGGGCTCAACACTCCACCTCCAGGGTTTCTCCACCTTTCGACGAACTCCTGGATCTGGTTTGTCAAATGGTGTGGGAAACCCCTGACCCTGTGGAACCAGTCCCCAGGAGACCTAACAAATTTCTGTCCTCCCCCACTAACAGAGTTTCTCATGAAGGGCGTTCCAGTAGATGCCATGGTGGTGGCAGCGGCCACCAAGATGGAACTGGCTGAGACTTCATCTACCGTCAACCCCCCCCCCCCCCCCAAGGAGTCTAGGACCATGGATCGGTATGGGAAGCGTATTTTTTCTTCAGTAGCCTTTACTCTGTGGTCACTGAATTAGTTATCACATTTTACACGGCTCCAAAGGGATCTCCTGAAAGAGCTTGGAGATGCTCTGCAGGGTAACGTTTCTGACGCAGTGGCTCAGAAAGTCAATGCTTAGATGTCTACCCTAATTTCTATTGCTAACTCCTCCATGAGGCTGATCTCTTACGCAGCCGAGGGCATGAGTAGGGCAGCGAGTTCCGGAGTTTCTCTCAGAAGGCACTCCCGGATGTGCTTCTGTAATTTCGCGTAGGCCTTCAAGTCTACATTCACCAATGCCCCATTTGATGGTTCCTCATTGTTCGGAACCAAGGTGAAGGACCCTCTCACTAGGTGCAAGCAAGAGGGAAAAACTATGTCTACCATTGGAGTCCATTTTTCCATGCCTTCTAGACCTTATCCCAAGGTCCAGAAGAGTGGAAAAATGTGGTTCAAGAAATCACAGAGGATTTTTCATGACACACAAAGTGATTCCCCCTCCAGAGGCAGGGGTGGGGGTGGTAACTCGGGTAGACGCTGCCCTAGAGGCAGAGGAGGCCAGCGTAACCAGGTAGACTGCAACTCCTTTTGTGGTTCTCCCTACCAACGCTCCTGATGGTAGGTCCGACTGCGCATCTCCGGAGCCAGTCGGGGTTTGCATTTCACTATACCCAGAAGCCTGGCAGGACATCACCCAGGACCAGTGGGTATTAAAAATAGTTTCCGGAGGATATCACATTCCCTTACCCCCCCCCCCCCCCATCGATCAAAAGAATCCCAGATGTTCTACCCAAGCAAAGGGATTCTGCAACTTTAGAGGTTATAAAGCTGCTAGAAAAAGGAGCTATCCAGCATGTTCCCTCAGACCAGATCGGATTAGGGACTTACTCCAGATTCTTTTTGGTGCCGAAAAGAACAGGGGACTTGAGACTCATCTTGGATCCCCACCGCTTGAACCTCTACGTGATGAAGTCCAAATTCCGAATGGTCACGTTGCAATCTATTCTCCCATTGTTGGGAAAAGAAGTGTGGATGTGCTCCATCGACCTCAAGGATGCTTTCTACCACATAAAGATGGACAGGGCATCCAGAAGTCATCTACGCTTCCGGCTGGGAGCCTGTCATTTTCAATTTCATGCCCTGCCCTTTGGTCTCACCACAGCCCCTAGTGTGTTCACCAAATGTATGGCAGTGGTGACGGCTCAGTTGAGATGTCACTGATTCCAAGTGTTTCCGTACCTGGACGACTGGCGCCTTCCTGCCACCACCAGGCATCTGCTACTACAGAACAGAGACGCCACTATCAAGCTGCGTCAACAATTGAGTATCACTCTAAACTGGGAAAAGTCTGCCTTGTTGCCCTCACAGCGTGTCACCTTTAGAGGAGCCGAGTTAGACACCGTGCTCATGAGGGCATTTTTACCACAAGAAAGGATTCAGGGTTTGCAATAACAGGTATACGTGTTACTCCCTCTAAGAAAAGTGAAGGCAAAAACGGTTCTCAAATTGTTAGGGACTATGGCTGCAACAATTATGCTGGTTCCTCTGGTGAGGCTACACATGAGGCTCCTTCTTGGCTGCTCTTCGCCCAGTGGTCTCTTTCTCATCTTCCTCTTTCTCATCTTATAATGATCACAGACAAGTGCAAGCAAGATCTACGCTGGTGGCTTCACACCAGCAACCTCAATGCGGGAAAACCCTTTGATGTTCTTCATCTCACATTGCTGCAGTCCTTACTTATGGGTAGTCCGCTGTCCCTCGGTCGGCCCGAATACCAAAGTATTAGGCTGACGTCGGTCATGGGCGCACAGCCCTGACATCAGAGCGTCAGGGTATAAAAGCGCATGACCGACGTCATATCCTCAGTCTTTTTTGCCGCATGGTCCGATGCAGAAGCAGCTTTGCAAGTGCCGTTCGGCTTTCTGAAATTTTTCGTTTTCGGAGTTTCAGACATACCAAGTTGGGCTAAGTACCCCGTTGGGGAGCATTTTTGTTTTTTCTTGCCTCAGTTATTTACTGGATGTCAGAAAAAGTGAATAATTGTATTTCTTGTGGGAAGCAGATACCGCATAGGGATTACCATTCGCTTTGTATCCCTTGCTTGGGACCGGAGCACGACGTAGTTGGGTGTCGGTTTTGTGCTAGGTTTAATAAGCGCACTATTAAGAGAAGGCTAGATTGCGCTAGGTTAGTCTTTGGCAAATGGTGTAATTATAATATGCCGTCGGATCCTCCGACGTCCGCTTCCACGAAGAAGCGTAAAGACAAATCTGTAAAGCCTAGGCAGGATGATTCATCCATTTCGGACGCCGGTCCTTTAGAGACTGCAGTGGAACAGGTGGATCCGGCTGTAGTGTCTGTTGAGTCTCAGGGGGAAACCTTGATTTTACAAGATGTGGCCTCACAGGAGTCAGGTCAGGCTGAAGGGGCCTCTCAGGTTACTATTCTCCCTTCTTTGCCTAAGGGGGTTAGGCCTTCTGCTACTGTTTCTAGGGCTCCTTCTAAGGGCAGGTCTGTTTTGCCTTCTTCTGGAGTTAGTTCTGGTTCTTCAGGGTCTGTACCTAAGAAGCATATGCTTAAAATGGCAGAAGATTTGATTACTTTAATTAGAGGTTCCATGCCCCCTCCTGATAAGAGGCCCAGGGTAGAGCCAGAGTTGGAAATTTTGGAGCAGGCCTCAGATGATTCTGAGTCTTCTGCTGAAGATACTCAAGATTTTCCTCCTTATTCGGATTCCGATGCGGAGGATTCTACTCCTTCTGCTTCCCCTCCAGAGGATTTTTCATTTTCAGAAACCTTACATTCTATGAGGGAACATTTTAAGTGGGAAGGACAGGATTACTCAGATTCCAGAAAGAGGCTTAGAGAGTTCTTGTTTTTACCACAGCACAGACCCTTGGCTATTCCTCCTGTTTTGGATGTTGTTCAGGATGTTTTTTCGGAGGCCTCATTTAATCCAGATTCTATGCCTCCTGCACCAGTAAAACCGGACAGGTATTATAGGGTACCTGAGGCTCATAAATACCTATATAAGAGTCCTAGGGCGGACCCAGAAACTATTAGCCAGGGGCCTAAGGGTGTTAGGGCTTCTGTTGTAAAGAATCCGGTTCCTCTAGATAAGGAAGCTAGAGCTTTGGACAGATGGGGTAAGAAGGTGTACACCTCTTCTACCTTAGCAATGAGGGCTTTAAATTGCCAGTTTCATATGTTGAAATATCAGAATTTCCTCCTTTCTCAGCTAAAATCTAAAGTGGATGCCTTGGCAGAGGGCATAGAGTGTAAAGAATTGCAAGATTTGGTGCATGTTTCTGAACAGGTGGGGAAACATTCTTTGCAGTGTGGCTTTGATGCTTTGCAGGCTTCTTCTAGAGTGGCTGCCACTGGTTCAGTTCTTCGTAGGCATGCCTGGCTTAAGGATCAGAATTTATCTGAGCATGTTAAGTCTAGAATTCTGGATGCCCCTTTACAGTCCGAAGTTTTGTTTGGTCCTCCTGTGGAGTCTGTTTTGAAGAAAATGGAGGACAAGGCTAAGTCTATGCAGACTGTTAAAGATTTTTTGCAGGTTCAACCTCCTAAGTTTAGTAGAAATTGGCCTGCTAAGGGGTGGACGTACCCTTCTTCTGATTTCCAGTCTAGGGGTAGATCTAGGCGTGGTAGGGGCAGAGCTCAGAGTACCTTTAGGCCTAGGACATGGAGTTCGCCTGCTCAATCTGCTGGTGAGGGTAGGGGCCAGTCCTTTCGTAAACAGGCCCAATGACCTACATTTTCAGCTGCCAGATTCTTCTTGCCTGGCAGCTCCTTTGGGAGGAAAGCTAGCTCTCTTCAAGCAAAATTGGTTTTTAATCACCCAAGACAAATGGGTGTTGGACATTATAAACAAAGGTTACAAGTTTTATTTCCATACCTTGCCTCCTTTAAAAGGTATGCCAGACATTCCTCCTTGGCAAAGGATGGAGGCTCAAAAACAGATTTCATTACTTCTTCACATGGGAGCTATACAGCCAGTACCTCCTTCAGAAGTGGGTCTCGGGTTTTATTCCCGCCTGTTTCTAGTACCAAAGAAAGGGAGCACGTGGAGACCGATTTTGGATTTATCTCTCCTCAACACTTATTTGGACATTCCAAAGTTCAAAATGTTGACATTACAACAGCTTTTGCCTCTGCTGGGAAAAGAACACTGGATGGTAACTCTGGATCTAAAAGAGGCTTATCTTCATGTTCCTATCAGGCCCAGTTGCAGGAAGTACCTGCGTTTTCGAGCTGGAAATTTACATTATCAGTTCTCTGCATTGCCCTTTGGCTTATCTACTGCCCAGAGTGTTCACAAAGGTTCTGGCTCCAGTGATAGCCTTTTTCAGGATGGAAGGAATACAAATTTATCCTTACTTGGACGATTGCCTGATTATTGCACAAGACAAGGACGAGCTTCTTCAGCATCTACAGTATGTGATGGTAGTGTTAAGATGCCTAGGGTATTCTGTGAATGAAACAAAGTCCAGTCTAGTACCCTCTCAGGACATGTGCTTTCTGGGTGTGAGACTGAATACAGCTTCCTAGATGGCCTTTTTGACCCCGGACAAACAGAAAAGTCTTTCACTTTATTTCCATCAAATGTCTCTTCAGTCCAGGCTGACTGCAAGGACAGTCCTTCAAGCCTTGGGGTTCATGGCATCTTGTATTCTGGTGCTTCCCAATGCCAGATTGCATATGAGGAAGCTTCAATGGTATCTCAAAAATCTATGGACACAACACTGCCAGGATCTAGACACTGTCATTCAGATAATACCTTGCATTCAGAAGGAATTTTTGTGGTGGGCTCAGGAATGTCACCTAAACAAGAGACTCTCTGTGACCCGACCAGAGGCGAGTCAGATTCTAACGACGGATGCCTCGGACAAGGCTTGGGAGCACACCTCAATGGAAAATGGGTGCAAGACACGTGGCCTGCCAGACTTCAACACTTGCATATCAACTTGAAGGAGATGTTAGCAGTACAATTTGCATTGATGGCTTTCAAGGATTTACTTCACCCAGGGCAGGTGTTGATTCTAACAGACAACACAACTGTCATGTGGTACATCAACAAGCAAGGGGAACTCATTCGTACCCTCTTTGCAGACAAGCGATGATTTTGTGGGAGACAGCTCTCAGTTACAACCTCAATCTTCAGGCAAGATTTCTACCAGGAGCACAGAACTCCTTAGCAGATGTATTGAGCAGGCAAATAGTGGATCCTCACGAGTGGAAATTGGATCCTCAGGTATTTCAAAAGTTGACAGTGTCATGGGGAACTCCAGACATAGATCTGTTCGCTTCTCCACTAAATTACCAGTTGCCAAAGTTTTGCACAAAAAGGTTTCATCCCACAGCTTGGAAGGTGGACGCTCTGTCATTCAGTTGGAACAATCTTCATGTATATGCCTTTCCACCTCTACCTCTTCTGCCCAAGGTTCTCTTGAAGGCCAGACAAGACAAGCCATCCATGATCCTGATAGCACCGGATTGGCCTTGACAACACTGGTACCCATTACTGAGGAGTTTGGTCCGAGAGCCTCCATGGCCTCTGCCTTTGATTCCACACCTTTTGTCTCAGGAGGGCAATCACTTTCTCAATGTCAGAATTCAGTCTCTGCATCTAACAGCCTGGCATATTCTGTTTTAGATTCTGGAGGTTCTCAGCTTCCACAACAAGTTTTGAATGTTATTTTGGAGGCCAGGAGGCCTAGTACAAGGAAAGTTTATGCTGATAAATGGAGGAGATTTTTTATTTGGATCAAAGGGAAGGATTTTGATGTTTCCAAACCTAATTTGAGTGCTTCCTTACAATATCTTACTGAGTTATTAGACAAAGGTTTGTCCTTCTCCTCCATAAAGGTTCATGCTGCAGCCATTTCGGCTAATTATGACTGTGATCCTCCTTTATTCTCTCATCCTTTGTTTAAGCAGTTTCTCAGAGGGGCAAAGAACATAAGACCCCCACGTAGAGCTCCTACTCCTGCTTGGGATCTCAATTTTGTGTTGGAAAAGCTTACTCTACAACCTTTTGAGCCTGCAGCTACTGCCGAGTTAAAGTATTTGTCATGGAAAACTGCTTTTTTGTTGGCCATTACTTCTGCAAGAAGGGTTTCTGAATTACAGGCCCTTATGGCAGTGGAGCCTTTCTTGATTTTTCATAAGGATAGGGTCTCTTTGCGTACTAATCCTTCCTTTATGCCTAAAGTGGTTTCTAGTGTGGCCTTAAACCAAACTATTCATTTGCCTACTTTTTATGCAAATCCTCAAAATAAAGGGGAGAAGATTTTGCATACTTTGGATATTCACAGGCAGTTGCGTTATTATTTGAGCAGAGTTCAGAAAGTCTCAGCAGTTGTTTGTTTCTTTTGCTTTGGGTTCACAGGGTAGACCTGTTTCAAAACAAGCTATTTCTAAATGGATTGGGTTTTGTATTTCTTTTTGTTATTCCCATCATGGTAAGGAGAGTCCGGCTGGAATCAGACCTCATTCCACTAGAGCTACTGCAACTTCTACTGCCTTTCTAAGGGGGGTAGCTACAAAGGATATTTTGGAAGCAGCCACTTGGAGTTCAGTACATACTTTTTCTAAGCATTACCACCTTCCTCTTTATTCTAAGTCTAGGGCTGGATTTGCCACTGCAATATTACAGGGCATTTTAACAGCCCCTACTGCTTTATGATTTTGCCAACCTCCCTTTCCCGTTGCTTTGGGATTCTACCCATAAGTAAGGACTGCAGCAATGTGAGATGAAGAACATAGTACAGTTTTGTACCTACCATAAATGTAGATGTTCGAAGATCCACATTGCTGCAGTCCAATTTTCCCTCCCTCCTTCCCCTCTGTAGCTTAGCATGGTTATATGGTTTGGGTGATGGCTGTAGTTGGGCATATCTTTTGGGAAGGTACTCTGTTTTTTGGCTGTGGCCTTTCTTTTAGGGCCTTCTGACATCTGGGGCAAGAAAAGACTGAGGATATGACGTCGGTCATGCGCTTTTATACCCTGATGCTCTGATGTCAGGGCTGTGCGCCCATGACCGACGTCAGCCTAATACTTTGGTATTCGGGCCGACCGAGGGACAGCGGACTAGGACTGCAGCAATGTGGATCTTCGAACATCTACATTTATGGTAGGTACAAAACTGTACTTTCCATCCCCTCCTGTTGCCACAGTGACCACGGATGCCTCCCAGATGCGGTGGTGGGGGGCATTATCTCGGCAGGACAGTCCAAGGCACTTGGCAGGAACACGAGATACATCTGCATATCAATATCTTGGAGATGAGAGCAGTGCTAGTAGCGTTGCAAGAACTTCAGAGCTTTCTTCCTCTAGGGACAATTGCGATCCACACGGACAATATGTTGGTGGTATGGTATCTGAACAAACAGGAAGGAACCAAGTCGTACCCCCTTTGCAGAGAGGCCATTTGAGTGTGGCAGTGGGCAGTGTGTTCCCAACATTTTCTCGTAGCAGCGCATATTCCGGGCAAGTCCAGTGTGATCGCCGACAGGTTGAGAAGAGCTATTCTGATGCCTCATGAGTGGTCCCTGAACAGTCAAGTTGCAGAGCAGATTTTCCACAGATGGGGTCAGCCTTGCCACGACCTATTTGCCAGTCCCCTCAATACCAAGTGCAGCAGCTAATTTACCATTATTCCCCTTTAGGGGAAGTCACCCAGGGACGCTCAAGTTCACGATTGGCCCTCCGGTCTACTTTATGCCTTCCCGCCTTTTCCTCTGCTGACAAAGGTTATTCAGAAAGCGCAATCCCTGTGAAGCAGAATGATTCTGATTGCTCCACACTGGCCTCGTCAAGTTTGGTTCCCCTTTCTCCATCCTTCTCTCATGGACGCCCCCTGGATTCTGGACCCACAGCCAGATATACTGACTCATATGTCAGGGCAGTTCCATCGCTCTCTTCAGACCCTCCGGTTGACAGCCTGGCTACTCCACTTCCATCTCTAGTCAGGCTTCATTATTTTTCTCTGGAAGTGGTTCATATCCTGTCCTCTTTCCATAGGCCTTTGACCAGAAAGATTGATTCCAGTAAATGGAAAAGATTCTCCATCTGGGCTCATGCACGACAAATTGATCCTTATACAGCTTTTCAATCAGGGGTCAGCAGCCGCGACCATTAAAGTCCAGTTGGCGGCTATTTCCACTTTTCACGTCGCTAATGAACCCTGTCTAATGGTGCATAGACTTTGTAAGGCATTCTTGAAGGGCACTATGCTGCTTCGCCCTCCAGTCTTTGACCCGGTCATGCCTTGGGACCTAAATTTTGTGCTACAATGTCTCACTTCGTCCCCCTTTGAGCCTGCAGCTACTTGTGAATTGAAATATTTGACTTGGAAGACTATCTTTTTGGTAGCCATCACTTCAGCTAGACGTGTCACAGAACTCCAAGCCTTGTCAATCAAACCGCCTTACTTGATATTTCACAAGGACAGGGTTTCCCTCAGACCAAGTCACTTTGGTTAGTAATCTCAACCAATCCATTGAACTGCCCTTATAGTTTTCTAATGGGGCAGAATTTAAATTTCACCAGCTGGATGTTCACAGGCAGTTGCGTTTTTATTTGCATAGAACGTGGGATCTTAGAAAATCGGATCAGCTATTTGTCTCATTTTCAGAAAATAGGATTGGGTCTCCTGTTTCCAAGTGACTATGTCTAGATGGATCTCTAGTTGTATTTCCTTCATTTATGCCTCAGGTGGTAAGGATTTAGCATTTAGAGTGAAGGCTCATTCTACCCGATCGATGTCTACCTCTACAGCATTTCAGGCCAGGATATCTAGGGATGATATTTGTGCTGTGGCTACATGGGCATCTCCTCACACCTTTATTACTCACTATAAATTGCATTTGGTGTCCAGAGGCAGGTCTTCCTTTGGTTCCACAGTGCTCAGGAGTATTTTCCACTGAGCCTCCCAGGATTCAGGTGCTGGGGACACTGTCCCACGGGTAAGAATGTAGGCGAGATTGGACTACATAATATCAAGAAGTTATGTACTCACCATAATGTTCGTTGTATGTAGTCCATTTCGCCTCACATTCTTACTTACCCTCCCGTCTTCCCCCATCATGGAGGACATAGAGGTTAGTTCTGGTTTCAGTACTCCTTTTATTATTGGAATGTTTTTTCCTTCTCTATGTGTTATGTGTATGGAGGAAAGGGAGCAGTGCAGCATGGGATACCTCTTAGCCAAGTCAATTGAAAGACTTTGAGCTAGAGTATGGCCGAGTCGGAGCCGAGGTTTGGCTCCGAACCCACGGGTAAGAATGTGAGGCGAGATGGACTACATACATCGAACGTTATGGTGAGTACATAACTTCTTGTTATTCATCACTAACATAAACCAGGACATAAGCAAAAATGATGCACAACTGCTAATGCATTCACCCTGAAAAATAAAAACAGGTGATAATAAATGTAAGTATATTATTTTTCATATACCTTCTCCTTGAGTAAGCACTGTATAGATATAACATCATTAAGCCCTGTGGGACTGAAGCATTCATAAATATCTTCCACCAAAGTTCTGTCTTTTCAATTAATAGTTTCTATGGCCTACCTCTAGGCCTGACCTCTCCTTTCTCAATGATAGCAAACAGGATATGATGGTCTGGAAATTGGTGAATATGCTTGTAGAGTCCATTTGTAGATTTAGCCTTTCTGATCTCATAGTGATGTTTGTAGATATGATCCCTAAGCTTATGTTCTAATTTACCAACATAGAAACTATAGCACTAATGACATACTGCAGCAAAAATAATCCCCTTTGTATGGCAATTAAATTTTCCAGGGATTGAAATGGATACATTATTGATGCAAAAGCTACTACACACACAAATGGAAGGGCATTGTGAGCATGCCCCATGTGCCCCGTAATTGTTTTATCTTTAGAATACCCCATAAAATCATATATGTTTTTGAAACAAATAACTTTTTTATAGACTATGTTAGGTGCTTTGCATAAACATTTACATAAAATTCTGTTATTAGAAATAAACTGCCATTTTTTTCTGATGATATTACTAACTGCTGGGCTGCCAACTGAATATGTAGCAACAAAGGCATGTGCATAGCTAGCTTGTTATTGATGCATACAGTTGTCTAATGCACTAGATGTTCTGTAACATGAATATCATTAAATTAGTTTCTATACTACCTGCATTAGTAGTTTCATACTGTAAAAATGACACATACGTACCTTGAGCTCCTTTTGTTTTAACTTCCTCACTTGATCTAAGTAATGCTTTATGGTGCCCCTTATTCAAGAATAAGAACATGGTGGAAAGTAAATCATTTTCTTTGAGAAAATCACTATGACTAGACACCATTCTTGCTGCCCTCACAAATTGGCCTTTAACAACAAGCTGCTTTTGATGTTGTGGATGGCAGCTGGTATAATATAAAAACATATTAGAATATGTGGGGTTCCGATAGATTTGGGAAGCAATTCTTAAGCTCCCTGAAATATTTTCTTTCTTAGCTGGACATCTAAATATGCAATAGAATCCTGGACTACATTATGCATGAATTAAAAAAAAAACTGCAGTATTGTTAATATATGTTATAAAATCATAAATTTTAGCCATGCTGTCTGACCAAGCTATAAAGATATCATCCAGGACGCATGTGTACATGCTTTTTAAATAAAAACTTCTACTCCCATGATGCCATGAATGTATTTGCATACAAAGGCCCACAAGCTTCTCCCATCACAATACCTTTATTTTGGATGAAAATAATGGCCTTCAAAAAATAAATAATTATTATGTAATACAATGTCCATCAAAGCACTGAGTACATTAGACATTTTAAATTGAGTTAAATATTCTGAAAACCATTCAAGGCCAATTGTGTGCGTGATGCAGCTGAATAAATCTTGCACGTTAATAGTGATAAAAGATATTTCTGAAACATTACTTAACTGGCTTACTCTTTTCAAAAACTCCCAAGAGTCTTTGCAAATATAATACATTTTGGTTTAACATTTTGTCAATGTTATTGTGTTATAAAACTTGTTTTTGACATACCTGCATCAACAATAGGTCAAAAATGTGGACAATCAAGATTTTTATGGATTTTGGGCACCCCGAATATTGCTGGAATTCTAGATTCCTTAGCAGACAGAAATTTAAATTCATCCGGTTGGATTTCACCCTGCATGAGCATATCATATAAAACAACATCAGTTTGATGGTATGCAGCATGTATCTCATTAATAGATACTTCTGTATAAGTGCTGTCATACAACAGATTAAACATATGTTGTTCGTAGTCTACCTGATGCATGACTACTAAACCTTCCCCTTTATCTGGGCACATAAATCTCAGATATTTTTCTCTTTGTAACTCTTTCAACATATGCTGCTGTTTAGAAAGATTGTGCCAAGAAAGTGGGGGATTAGAACTCCTCAAATACCTAATGTCCATTTCAGAAACTTGCTCAAACAACTTAAGGGTGGGATGAAGCTCAGGGCTGACTGTGCTAGGAATATGTAAAACACTTGATTCACATGCAGTAAAGTTGTTTGTGGGCCATCAAATACTGAAGGTTTATTTTCTGCCATATAACTTTAGCTCACTAATAACTTTCGTTATATCCAACCTCTTAGCTGGTACGGAAGACCGGCCCATACACAACAAATCGGCAAGGAAAGTATTTAAATCAACAGAACTATAATTATAAATTTTAAAGTCACTAGTAGAGTTGAATATAATGTTACAATTGTGTACAGTCACCTCCTTTGACTGAGCTGGTTCCTCCTGTTCTGATTGTTTGAGGAATAATTCCTATTTCAGCTCTGGTCCTGATGATTCTCCTGGTTGTTGTTTCTCCTGATCTGAATCCGCACTGACGACCTGAGGGGAGAAAACTCCAAAGGGTGCTGATTTACTTATTCACTCTGTTTGAAAGACTACATTGCCCAACTGGCCGTGTGCTAGCGGTGTTTCCAAGAGCATGGCATAGGGTTGTTGTCTGAAGTGTTAAGATGCAGGTTTACTAATGAGTAGATATTGGTTATTGGTGACATCATGCTAGTAGCATGGAAAGGCATTGCTTTTGTTGAAAGTAAAGAAAAAATACTATATCGCTTTAGGTGCCAAAAACTATTTGTTTTTCTTGTGGAAGAGAATGGAACTAGAGGAAACAAACCAAGCCCTTGAGACGCAAGATTGCAACATACAGAAAGCAGTGAATGGATTGTATGCAGATCACTCACTTGAGTAAAAGCAGTCTCACAGTCCAGGTTCGGAGCAGATGAACGATGCTGCAATGTTGCAGACTGACCCTCTTGTGCAGTAAGTGCTTGTCAAGAGCTGGTGTTGTGGCAGCTGAGGTCACAGACATTATTTTTTCAGGTTCAAATGAAACTAGTGTTGATTCTGATGAAATCCCCAGTCAGAGGATGAAAGCGCTCCATCCGGTGGTTTTCCAGTTTTACTATTAATGTGGATTTTATTGCTGAATTCTTTGGTTGCTGCTGTTTGTGTTCAACTACACAAGAAAACTTTTTGAGATTTCCTGACTGCTGACAGTGTGTGTTTTGTACTCTGTTCGAAGGACACTGGACATTGATCACTTCCTTGAGGCTCCCCTCCCCTAATGCTTTGAGGGGGCTAGGGGTATGCTCTTCCCTCTGTGTATTCTTTTAAGTCACACTCAAGATTCTTAGTTTTCCGTAGCTGAATTTTTCAGCGTGTATTATCCACATCTGAAAAAGTAGATGTCAATTGTGGCTGCACTTGATGAAACAAAATATCTTCATGGATAGTTTGTCTAGTTTTTTTATGTCAGAGTACAGCATTTCCATCTATCTAAGATTGTGTTTGATCAGGAGCTCCAAAAGTCCATAACCATGTCATACCTCCTGTATGCACCAGTGCTACGCAGTCTTTTTTTTTGTTTTTTGTTTTGGTACAACTCCAGGTTGTAACAAAATATTAAATAAACATCTGAGTGATTCAATTACAACATCATAGACTACTTCTGAATTTACCCGAGAGATTATCAGTCCTCTCGGTACACACGTTTTTAACCTTTCCAAGTGCTTTAGAGACATCTAATTTTGAAATCATGGAGCATGATGTTAATTCTTTAGAGATTAAATATTTGTTGTTGTTTGTAATATATAAGCTTGACAGTTCAAGGAAATATACACTAAATTTGTTTGCAATGTCATAGTTATTTATAATAATCCTATCTGTAATCAGATGTCCACTCTTATTGTCTGCCTTTTTATATGCTTCTGACATGTAGTGTGCCTCATTTTTCTTGTCTGTTGTCCTTCTCTAATATGCTTCCATGCTGTTTCCTTACAAAGATGCAGTCTCCATAACTGTGCACTTTCCCTGTAATGGAGTCTTACCAGCTGAGTAGAGGAGTGCTTGTTTTTAAATTAATATGACTCATAATGAGCATGTCAGTATTCCTTTGCCTTCCTAGCTGTTGCTGTTGCAATACTTTGCTTGTTTTTTTTTTTTTTTCTGTGTGGTATTATTCAGGTCTATTTCCTCTTTTGATACTGCTACTACATTGTTTTCAGTTACAAATTTCTTTCTTGAGTTTTATGTACTGGATGCAGATTTTTACATATTTTCTTGTAATAAAGTTTCCTTAATTTTGACTTTTCCCCAGTCCTGACAAGTCTCATAGAAAAACTTCTACACATTGTTGTAACAATCACGTAAAATAACTTCCTCATCAGAAAAAGCAGACTTTTCCATCTAGAGTTTTTCTGTGTTGTCATTTAACTGATCCATATTGTAGTCTTGCACATCCTTTCATTTAAGTGGACTTCATTTACTATGACTTAGTGTCCGACTGCTTAGTTATTAGTCAGTCCTGTGTTTCTACCACAGGATTCACACCAAGTCTTTCTGGTTTGTTAGTCTGTTGCATGGTACCATGTCATTTGTCTTGCTGAAGACATAAAGGACAACTTCTCAAAGATGTCTCTTCTCTCCACTCAAGACTTACTGAAGATTGACCCACTTTAGAAACTAATGTTATGTATTGTACATTACATTCTGCTTGATTGATTGTACATTATACAACTCCCCCCCCCCATTAATATTCAAAATCGTGCACGCTGATTGGTCAGCGTGCACGTTGTAAATCATAGTTATAGTAATGGAAAAAGGTCCGGTCTCCCAGACTTTTTCCATTACTATAACTCTTTTTTCACACTGTTTCGCTATGTTAAACAAGTTTAACATAGCGAGACAGCTTTAAAAAAAGCAACAGATTCTCCGTTGCTTTTTTTTAAACCTGTCTCGCTATGTTAAACCCATTTAACATAACGAAAACAGTTTGTAAAAAGCAACGGAGATCTTGCTTTCTCCGTTGCTTTTGCCCACAATTCTGATGTACATCAGAACTGCCGCAGAATACCAGACATCTGCAGAAGGGCAGCAAAGAGGCATCATACAATGCCATTATTTAAGAAAAGTAATTATTTTTCTTAAATGTCATTGTATAATAGCAATAACCCACTTCTGGGTGTGGGTAATGCTGGATTTACCCACAGTTGGCTTTGTTTGGCCACTCAGGCTTCGCCTTCGTGACCAAACCATGCCAACCGTGGGTAAATCCAGCATTACCCACACCCAGGCGTGGGTTATTGCTATATTACACTGCACTTGTGTATTAGAATGTATGTGCAGGTTTTACTATGTAATTAGTCTGAACTACTCTTTTATTGCTTACATTTTCTGTATTTTTTTGTTTATGAAATGTTTTGTATTTCACTCAGTCTGAGCCTAAAGTTGGTCAGTATTGATGAGTGCAGTACCACCGTAAACAAATATAAATAAAATAAAACTTATCTCTTAGTGGCCTTTGTTTTGTTCCTTTCTCAGTTGTATCTTCCTGTGGTTCTTGTCTGTACCTGAGTTTGCAGTCTTTTTGCATATAATTTTTACCCCACCGAGATGCCTTGCATTATCTGCTGTCCTCACAGAACCTTTCCTGTAGTCAGCGATGCAACCTTAACAAAACCAGTTAAGTCACTGCATGTAGGGCAGTAGTTAAACCATTTGTGGGAAACATTGCATAGTTTTCAGGCTACATATTTGATTATGATTACAAAATAATTCATTTGTGTAGTCACTGCTAAGTTTAATTGTGAATTGTCAGTCTTAGGAGAATTTCTGTTGTCTTTATTCGTGGCCAACACTATTTATATTAAAATTTAGATCAGATGTAATCGGGTTGCTTTTTAACCAGTAGACGTTTTTACATTTTGAGTTCTGGTCAGTATGAAACATGTGGTGTATTTAGTGTATATTTTGATATATTTGGTCAGTAAGTCATGTGCAGGTATGGGTAGTGCTGAATTTATCCACAGTCTGTGTGTATGTGGGGAGGGGGGGGTCTCTAAAGAATTGCCTGAGTGATTAAAGTCACCATTAGTCTTGCTCCAGTTTGACATATTAAAGTTATGCACTGCATTTTTTAAACAGACATACATGCACATTTTATTATACATAATAGTTTATATGCTTTCTTTAGCAGCAGTTGTTGCAGGTGTTGTGGCTGTTAGTGGTACTAATGAGTGAATGAGTATGCACATGTCAGCACATGGCTTTAGGTTTGCAAAGCAAAAGTGTTGTCTCTGTAAGTAATACAAGGATATGCCTGCCTGTAGGTCTGCTTTGATAACACAGCAGTGTGTAAGGAAGGAGGAGAACACCATAACTTGTGGGACTCTTTAATGTGAATATTATTAGTGTTGCTGGCTTGCATACAGGGAGTGAGGCATTTGTATAATTGAAGCAAGTTCACACCATTGAAAGGGAATGGATTGATAGTCTCTTACCTGCAATACAGATACCTACTAGACATTTATTCCTAGTAGGAGCTAATTATCTTATTAAAAGGAGGAAGAGCTTCCAGACATTTAGACTGCAAAAATCGTTAGCAATTGTAATTTTCATTGTATAATATATTTTAGGAAGTTTTCTGCCTGAGTAGTGTGCTTTTTCAAGTAATGTTTCAGTAAGCTTTGAGGTTGCACGTAAAATGTCTTAACTCAATTAAAATGAAATAACCATTTACCTCAGTCAGCCTTAAATGTAAGGTGTTGGTGTCTGAACAAAAAACAATGTTAACAAGAGGAAGTTTAGCCTGCCTGATTCCTTTGTGCTGCCCAACCATTCTAAATATCTTCATTAAAGGTTTTACCCTATAGTTTTTAAGTTCCCATTGTATTGCAGTCTATGTGTAGGATGACTTCTAAAAGTTTTTTTCCCTTAGGATTCTAATATAAGGCGAGTCTGTGAGCAGGTGTTCTCAAAGTTTCCAGATTTCGTACAGCAAAGCAAAGATGCTTCATTTGAAACCATTTCTGATCCCAAGTACAGTGGAAAGATGAAGGTTAGTGATTTGCAAACTATAACTAGCTGTATATTTTAGTTTAAAAGTATGTTGTTGCATAATTCACTCATTTACTATTTATAAATATTTTTTCACTAGTAATTCGGGTTAGCTTTTGAAAAGACATGGCCAAAAACTCAATCCCAAAAAATGCATTGTAGTGTCCTTTAGGAACGTCAACTCAAGTTAATTACTCCATAAAAAATTACCCCTAAGAGTCAATCCAGTAGTAAGGGATCTGGAAACATATGTAGACAGCAATTTGGTCTTTGATCAACATGTAGCTAAAACAGTAGCAAATCATTCTGTGTCACCCAGCTTATAGGCAAGGGTACAACATTCAGGGTAAGAAGTTATAGCACCACTCTACTTGGTGCTTATCAGACCCATCATTAAATGCAGTGCTCCCTTTGGCATGTATCTATCCAGAAACTTGCAATAGTTGGAATGCCCACAAAGGATTCTCACCAGGAGCATTCAAGGCATAAATACCCCATCCTATACCGATCTTTTAAAGGCTCTGTATTCAGTTTCCTACAGGCTGCTGAAAGGGAATCTTTGCCTGGTTTACAGGGCTTTCTGAAATCCAGCCTTTATAGATCTTTTGCACATGCAAAAAACAAGCAGCACCAGAAACACTAGAACCAGGGATCTGAGCTTCGCTACTGGTGTAAACTGAACATGCTGGAGAGACAGACGTGTCCCTAATGATCCCTGCACTGTGGAGTAGGCTCCCCATCCATGTAAAACAGAGTTCATCCCTGACCCTATTCAACAAAACCTTAACAGTTAGATGGAAGTCATACATTTACCCCTAGGCTAGCCCCCATGTCCCTTATGGAGAGAGAGAGAGAGAGAGACTGTCAGTAAGAAGAATATTATCCTAACTCACCCCCCCCCCCCACAAATCCTTAGTTACCCCCCCCTCCCATAGACACTCGTGATACTCCGGACTTCAGTTGTTTGGTGTGCATGGCCTGGGCCTTAGCCTAGTAACAACATATGGACCTAATAATTAAGCAACATTTATTGTGTAGGTGCAAGGTCTTGTAAAATATGTTTACAGAATGTTTTTTTATTCACCTAATCTTTTTTAATTGGGTAAGAGGGCAAGACTACTGTAGGTAAGTACTTTTTTTTGTTATGACTCAGTAACTGCAAACTAATTAAGCTACTCTTTGATGCCTCAGAGTTTACAAATGGAACGCATTAAAATGTCCTACTACTGGCTGTAAGTCAACCTGCAATGGCAATATAAAGCAAAAACAGCACACATAGAACTCTGGATCCTCATGTATAAAATAATAAATATTGCTAAAGTTCACTAAATGTACAACTAATGATGATATCTCATTCATAATACCTCGTCATCACAAACCAGTTTTCCATTCTTCAGACCAGTGTATGCCTCCTTTAATGGCATCATAATGGAAGCTGTTTAATTAATTAGTATCTTAAAGGCCTCCCTATGGCATTAAAGCATATATTAGCATCCCAAGAGGGTATAGTGCCTCTAAAATTACCTAGCAGTGATATTCCTTTTTCTATAGTCTAGTGTTTTATCACTTCTTCTAAGGAAGATTTCCATCACATCAGTAACCTGGATCATAAATTTAGTATGTCAGTATTTTTTACCAATGGCTCGACAGTGTGCATATACACACTTTTAGCATCTGTATGGTTTTATCTATATAAAATCCATTACAGTTATTACTTTTTCTAAGGTAAACCACTCCTTCACTTTTGCAGTCCAAGTATACTTTAAAATACTTTATATGACCAGTAGTTTGATGGCTAACTAATTTATATGTTGACACTTAGTATACTTCCCAGACATGCAAGTACCTCTATGATGATAAATGGACTTTTACTGCTTACAGATGAAAATTTCAGTATATGTTTTCCTTTGAGTTATTGTTTATAAAATTTCTGATTTCATCCACATTAAGAAAAAAAGCCCAAAATCTGAGGTATATATTTTTTGTTGTTAATCCCGTGCTTCCTGGCCTGCTGGTAGTGTCATCCATTGACGAAAAAGATAGCACATCATCTTCTGTCACACACAACTTTCTACATATAACAGATTCTTTGTGTAACCCCTGGCCATGAGTATATATCTTAAAAGACTTCTGCCAACATATTTCATCAGTTGACAGCCATGAGGCCCTGAGTAGTTGTGTTTTTATTACAATGTGCTTGATAAAACTGGAATGTAGACTTGGTAGATAAATACGTGCTTTTTTCATAGATTTGTTATATTTACTTTATAGCTTATCGCATTGGCTATGACTAGTAATGTTCAAGGAAATTAATGCTTGATGATGTACCTGTTACCATTGTGTAAGAGTCTGCTGTCCTTTGATGCATTACTTTAATTCAAAAATGTACTTAATCTCTATTCATGTCCTTTCCATAAAAGAAAAATATTGACCATAAATCTAAAATAGCTTAATATGTGCAAGCTTCTCTGGTATAGAGGGGGTAAAGCCATGATTAAGGCACAAATGACCAGAGTTTGGTTGGCAGCTTAGGAGCTTGACAGAGCTGACAGAGGAATAATGTGCATGCCCATACCTGAGGGGAGAATGGGTCAGAACTGACTGTTCACTGCCAGATGCCTGTGAGGAGGGTTGGCAGTGCAAATCATGTGCTAGCAGGTGCATTTTGCTGTATACCACTGCATGGTGGTAGCCGTTGTCTTGATTGCCTAGAACAGGTGGAACGGTGTTGTAGGCTTCTGCAGTGGTGGTTGCTGTTCCATCCACTTGGGGGTGGAGTATTAGGGCTATCATAAATACCCTCATAGCCAGGATGCCATTGAGGGCAGAAAGAAATGGTTGTGTGAGTGATGGTCCATGCAGATAGCTGTTACCTATGTACTTCTGGGAGACCCCAGTGGTAGAAACTATGGAGCTGTAGTTCAGTAGGGGGAGATTTGATAGTTGGCAGGTACAGGGGAAAACATTTCTGTAAAAGAAATTACACAACTTTTCCTTCCAGTATTTTGAGTTATAGATAGCTTTTGCCTTCCACTTACCCATATAATCATTTGCATACTTGGGGGCCAGTGCTGCTCTCAAAGCTATACCTTTAATTGTGTGATGTATTTATTTACCAAAATCGATTACATTATTGCAAAAAAAACGTATCAAGCAGGAGTCCATAATACTCACTCATGTCAAAGACAGTGAACACTTTTTTATGAATGTTATATATAGACCTATAAGATTTCAGTTTACTAATATGAGGTTTTAATGTACATCCTACATTGATAGATGTAGGTTCTGTTATCCAGCCATGTCTGCTTACAGGTGACCTTGGGGTGTTTTAGATTATGTATCACTTTTTTTCAAAAATAATAGGTATAGATGGTTCTGCAGTTACAAGGAATAACGCTGAAGAATCTGTCATTAGACAGCATCTTATATAACATATTTATGTGCTTTATCATACCATTTACCTAATATTGTAGTACTGTTTTACTTCTGTCTTTGTCTGATGACATAATTTTCACATGAGCCATATAACATTCATTATCCAGAACTACTTTTGCTCTATCTTTGCCAGTCACTAGTAAATATAATATCTTTAGTCCTGATTGTATTTAATACTAGCATCTCCTGCATATTTAAATTATATTATTTAAGCAGCACAAGCTTGTTCAACAGCCATCTAATCTGTGTGACACAGACATTTTCAGAAGCATTGACAAAATTAATAGCAGTTGGTATAAAGCAGCTGGGTGTCAAAAACTTTCATCAGCATAGATATGTTGCTAAACTAATAAATAAAAAGTCAGCCCAAACTGATGGTGGTAAAAGGATGTACAAATAAAAACAAACCACTAGTACACTCTTCAGAGATGGGAAAAACCCCAAAATAGCATGTCAAATCTTTATTCAACTCATTCGTCCTCAAGGGACTTCATCAGAATGAAAAACTACAGCACCATAGCCGATATATACCTATTACAAACCAGTCAACACCATCTATTAGTACATAATTGAAATCAGCCTTCTTTAATTATAACTAGATAAAACTTGTGAACCATTAAATACAATACCCTAAAAATGTTATAAAAAATGTAAATTTTTTTTCATTAAAAGCCCTTTTTAGCCACTTTCAAATGCGTAACTTTAAAAAAACATTTTATATTAATGATACTATTAAGACCAGGTAGACTATCAGTGCCTAATTTTAGCTGCTGTAGTGTTTCTTTTTGCTCAACCCTATTTTTATATTCTCCACCTCTTCTGTCTTCTGGGACTTGTTTGACTATAGCAAACATGAACTTCTTGTAGTTCTGGCATTCCAAAGAATGCTTATATAAAGCATTTTTATCATTCCTTGTTTTTATGGCATAAACTTGTTCTTTAATCCTTATATCCAAATTATGAGTTGTCATACCTACATAGTAATAACTGCAACCTGTACAGGTACTAACATAAACAGCAACCTTAGATTTGCAATTAAACACTCCAGTGTATTGAGAAATATTTATAACAATATTTGTACTGCATTTTATTCTTTTGTCCAGATAGTCTTGTGGGATTTTTTTCTCTTGCCTCTAAAGACTCTGTAGCTTTTTGGACGCAGGTTTCATTTTCCTTGTTTAAATGCATAACTGAACTTTCTGGTTGTCTGTATGGTTTTCTTTCTCACCGACCATAATGAAGGGTAGGCCAGTGATACACTGTTTTTGTTGTTGTGTCTTTCGGCTTTTCCCGGTTAGGGGTCGCCACAGCGGAACTCCGGTCTGCTAATGATTGGCAGTTGATTTTTACATACCGAGTTGCCAGCCCTGATGCACAACCTTCAACGAAGGAACGCCCATTCACGCATGTCTCCACTCAGAAGACGCTCTAGCTGAGAGTCGAGCCGGACAGCGTCTTACTGTGAGGCGACAACGCTACCGCAGCAGCACCACCACCGCAGATCCCAGGCCAGTGATACACTAATTAGTTAAAATGTTTCACTGCTGGGATGGGTATACAAGTCTTTTGATGGCAGAATATTGGTTTGAGATGATGTGGTCTGTGATGATGTGAGGTATTGCCAGCTCTGCCAGGAGAGGTAGGGCAGTGGATGTGTAACATATGCCAGCATAGCTAGCTGGAGTTTTGTAAAGAATTTTATGTCATTTGTATATCAAACTGATTTGTACAGGTGCTTGTGTTGAAAATGTATTTGTAAATCTTCTTATGTTAAAAATGTACCAAAAGTGGGTCCTACTGGACAGAAAAGAAGTACACCTGTATGCCAGACTGTATTGTAACTGTTGAAATGAATATACTGTAACAGAGGATACTGGAAGAGAAAAGCTTAATCTCAATCCAGCTAACTTTGAAAAATAGCCTGAAATTACAATACTTGGTTTAGGTCATAAAGATTGTATCTTACAGTTCTGATTGCAGCCAGCGACAAAATGTCTGTAAAAAAAACAGGACTCGGAATCCTACTGTATTGTACTTAGGGGTGAACTAATTGCTACCCTGGAATGCTGGAAGTTTTTGAAATGGTTTTATAGCTTCCAGGTGCTATAACACATCTTAGCAAAGCTGTACCTGTGCATATGGTAGCACGTATGTGCAAGATTCTGGCTCAGTTTCTAGTAAATGGTGTAGTCTGGGAACCAGAAATAAGGTGACCAGATTTATGTGATGTCATTCTGTAATGCAGCAGATGTTTTAATACTATTTATTGCATTTGATTACTGGAGTAGTCCACTAGGCCAGAAGAACCCATTTTTCAGTGGAGGCCCGGGGAGAAAAGCTCCACGTTTAACACATATAGACAAGAAATATGTTACAATGATACAGGCTATATAATACAACAGCAGCAAGTACAACAAAATTAAAATTACAAGAAATATATTACAATGATGCAGGATATATAATACAACAGCAGCAAGTACAACAACGTTATGATTACATACACTGGATTGTTATCGGGTAAAATTGGAGATGAACAACTAGATTTAGACGGGCCTGCTGAATCTAGCTTTGTTTGTATGCTTGTTGTTTGTTGTAGACAGGCCTGCTGAATCTAGCTTTGTTTGTATGCTTGTTGTTTGTTTGCTTGTTATTTCCCTGAAACGCTAATTCCACCTAAATGCGGCTTTTCAGCGCTTCTGTGGATCCCTAGTGATATATGCATTGCTTACTGTACTTATCTCCTTGTTTCACTTGAAAGAAAGTTACTGTTTGTCGTTTTTGCATTTAAGTTACCTGGCACATGCTCACTAAAGCAATTATATAAGTCAACACTAAAAAATTAAAAGCACTACACCCTCACAAACTCCCCTTGAGTACCTTGTTCCCCATTGGCCCTTTTTTTCAATTATAAAGTAATTCCCAATACTATTCTAGCATGTCCAAAGGTCAGTTGTCAATCTCCTCTCCGGTCCAGCTGGTGAATCTGGGAATCTTGAGGCAATGTTACAACTGCCTCATGTACATAGACAACCCTCTTCTCCTCCCAACAAATTCCAACACGTGAGAGATGCAACCATATAGCTAAACTGGAGGCTAAGCTCTCTCAACTCAGTACTGGCGTAACCAGTCAGGAGGAGAAGGAAACCACACTCACTACAATTCCAGTCTCACATAGACCTACCACGACAGCAAATCAAACACATAAACACACAAAAACATTCTCGGAGACTCTAAATAAAAATCTGCCTAAGCAGCAGAGACCTCAAAGCAGACACCCAAGCAACCACTACCCCAAAACAAAACACATGCAACACATAGCTGACAAAACCAGTGTGCTGAACAGTCACAGCCCTTAAGGCTAAACAACACACCTGATACACTTGTAATAGGTGACTATCGTCAGGCACACTGACGTCCCGCTCACCAGGCTGAACAAGGAGAAGGTCACGGTGAGCTGCCTGTCGGGCTCTAGGATCCTCCACATAACACAAGCACTCAGTTCACTCCAAGGCAAGTACAAATATGACTCAGTCATTGTCCATGCTGGTGTGAATGACCTGAGACGTACCTCCCTGGACTACATGAAAAGAGACATAAAGGAGCTCTCTGAGCATGTAGCCCAGGCCGGTATGACCCTGACCTTGAGTAACATCCTACCCTCACCAAGAATGATGCCACAATATGAAGACAAAATGATCAATTTCAACAATTGGCTTAAGTATTGGTGTCATTCAAAGGGGATCCAATGCCTGTCAGCCTGGGATGACATGCTCGACAAGCCACGATGCTTCGCTAGGGACGGCTTGTACCTGTCACCCATGGGCTTTTGGATATTGGCAAAGGCTCTTACTACCCCCATAGTGCCTTTTTTTAGGCAAGGCTCAAAAGACAAACCCACCTCCATAGGTATCACAACGGATAAGAAACTAAGAGTAATGCTACTCAATACCAGAAGTCTAAACCTCAAGATGCATGCACTCAAAACTCTCCTTAGCATGGAGAACATCGATATCCATGCAGTAACAGAAACCTAGTTCAAGGCTCCCGAGAGCACTCCAGCACTACCAGGTTATACCTCATACCATGCTTTTCGGCCCCAAAACTTGGACCGAACCACAAAAGGAGGGGGAGTATTAATATTTGTCAAAGATACCCACACCTCCAGGTTGGTGGCACAGCACGAAGCATCAGAGACAATCCATGTGCAACTAACAGTGGGTAAAACTGCCTTCCAGTTTATAGCCTGCTACAGACCACCCTCCTAAACCCAGGAACCCCACTCTGCCTTCCTGAGAACACTGGAAAATATGAAGGTCTCTCCAAACGCCATTATATTGGGTGACTTCAACTACCCAAACATAGACTGGGAGCATTACTCTAGCTCCAACACCCTAGCCCAAAGGTTCCTAGAATTTATAAACTCAAATGCTATGGAACAACTTGTTACCACTCCCACAAGAGGGAAAACATACTGGACCTGATCATCACCAACATGGGGACTCTATGCTCCAGACCAGAAGTGTATCCCTCACTGGTAAGATCAGACCATAAACTAATCTCACTGGATATTCACATCCCGACCCCACCCCCTGCCCAGAAAACCACAGTGAAAAACTTCTCTAAAGCAAATTTCACACTCCTCAAAACCGAGGTGGAATCCTTCAAAGCCCTCGGGCCTGTGGAAAATATGGCCCAGACCGCAGAATCCTTTATAAACGCATTCTATGAACACCTTCAGGAATGCATGGATCATGCAATCCCAAATAAAACCAAGACCCAATCCTCTAAAGGCAGACGTCCTGTCTGGTGGACCCCAGCCATAAACAAACTATACAATAGAAGGAGGAAGCTACTACGTGATAGAGCAAAATCCCAAAAAGGGAAGGCATCTCTGATCAGTATTAGCAAAAAAGTACGGGCACTCATAAAATCGTCTAAGGCCAGCTTCGAGAGAAAAATTGCACAGGACACTAAGGATAATCACAAGGCTTTCTTTAGTTATGTTAGGAACCTGGGTGGGAATTCCCAGATATGCTCAGAATTAGTCCAAAATGACAAAAAATAGACCGAACCCACAGACATTGCCAACATCCTAGCTGACAGATTCAGCGCAAACTCCCCCCCCCCCCACCAAAAGGGAAAATATCTATCCCAGCAGAGTGCTGCCCCCCTGACATCTCAGATGCTCAGGTAAGAGCCGCCCTCTCCAAAGCAAAAACACAGCATCAATGGGACCAGACGGTGTCCCAGGCTGCCCTACATGAACTCCAAGAAGAGCTAAACCCAAACATAAAACTACTGTTCAATCTCAGCCTTACTACAGGATATGCACCCAAAGAGTGGCGTACAGCAACAGTGGTCCCTCTCCACAAAGGTGGTGCCGCAACGGATCCTGGAAACTATCGCCCCATAAGCCTGACTAGCTTGGTCTGCAAAGCTATGGAAAGGATCTTCATGGACCTCATAAATAAAGATATTGGGGACCTACAGACACTGGATCCTACCCAGTTCGGCTTTGTTAAGGGCAGATCCTGCCTCTTAAACCTGGTCAATTTCTTTGAAACAGTCAGCAAGACCATTGACGAGGGGAAGGTGGTCCACACAGCCTACCTGGACCTCGCAAAAGCCTTTGATACAATACCTCACTCGGGCATTGTAGATAAGCTCACTAGCTTAAATATAAACCCCTATGTCACTAGATGGGTTGCAAACTGGCTCAAGGACAGAACCCACATGGTTAGAATTGCTGGAGCCGTGTCAGACTCCAAACCAGTTACAAGTGGCGTCCCACAAGGCTCAGTCCTGGGACCTCTCTTGTTAGTATGTCAGTATTTTTTACCAATGGCTCGACAGTGTGCATATACACACTTTTAGCATCTGTATGGTTTTATCTATATAAAATCCATTACAGTTATTACTTTTTCTAAGGTAAACCACTCCTTCACTTTTGCAGTCCAAGTATACTTTAAAATACTTTATATGACCAGTAGTTTGATGGCTAACTAATTTATATGTTGACACTTAGTATACTTCCCAGACATGCAAGTACCTCTATGATGATAAATGGACTTTTACTGCTTACAGATGAAAATTTCAGTATATGTTTTCCTTTGAGTTATTGTTTATAAAATTTCTGATTTCATCCACATTAAGAAAAAAAGCCCAAAATCTGAGGTATATATTTTTTGTTGTTAATCCCGTGCTTCCTGGCCTGCTGGTAGTGTCATCCATTGACGAAAAAGATAGCACATCATCTTCTGTCACACACAACTTTCTACATATAACAGATTCTTTGTGTAACCCCTGGCCATGAGTATATATCTTAAAAGACTTCTGCCAACATATTTCATCAGTTGACAGCCATGAGGCCCTGAGTAGTTGTGTTTTTATTACAATGTGCTTGATAAAACTGGAATGTAGACTTGGTAGATAAATACGTGCTTTTTTCATAGATTTGTTATATTTACTTTATAGCTTATCGCATTGGCTATGACTAGTAATGTTCAAGGAAATTAATGCTTGATGATGTACCTGTTACCATTGTGTAAGAGTCTGCTGTCCTTTGATGCATTACTTTAATTCAAAAATGTACTTAATCTCTATTCATGTCCTTTCCATAAAAGAAAAATATTGACCATAAATCTAAAATAGCTTAATATGTGCAAGCTTCTCTGGTATAGAGGGGGTAAAGCCATGATTAAGGCACAAATGACCAGAGTTTGGTTGGCAGCTTAGGAGCTTGACAGAGCTGACAGAGGAATAATGTGCATGCCCATACCTGAGGGGAGAATGGGTCAGAACTGACTGTTCACTGCCAGATGCCTGTGAGGAGGGTTGGCAGTGCAAATCATGTGCTAGCAGGTGCATTTTGCTGTATACCACTGCGTGGTGGTAGCCGTTGTCTTGATTGCCTAGAACAGGTGGAACGGTGTTGTAGGCTTCTGCAGTGGTGGTTGCTGTTCCATCCACTTGGGGGTGGAGTATTAGGGCTATCATAAATACCCTCATAGCCAGGATGCCATTGAGGGCAGAAAGAAATGGTTGTGTGAGTGATGGTCCATGCAGATAGCTGTTACCTATGTACTTCTGGGAGACCCCAGTGGTAGAAACTATGGAGCTGTAGTTCAGTAGGGGGAGATTTGATAGTTGGCAGGTACAGGGGAAAACATTTCTGTAAAAGAAATTACACAACTTTTCCTTCCAGTATTCTGAGTTATAGATAGCTTTTGCCTTCCACTTACCCATATAATCATTTGCATACTTGGGGGCCAGTGCTGCTCTCAAAGCTATACCTTTAATTGTGTGATGTATTTATTTACCAAAATCGATTACATTATTGCAAAAAAAACGTATCAAGCAGGAGTCCATAATACTCACTCATGTCAAAGACAGTGAACACTTTTTTATGAATGTTATATATAGACCTATAAGATTTCAGTTTACTAATATGAGGTTTTAATGTACATCCTACATTGATAGATGTAGGTTCTGTTATCCAGCCATGTCTGCTTACAGGTGACCTTGGGGTGTTTTAGATTATGTATCACTTTTTTTCAAAAATAATAGGTATAGATGGTTCTGCAGTTACAAGGAATAATGCTGAAGAATCTGTCATTAGACAGCATCTTATATAACATATTTATGTGCTTTATCATACCATTTACCTAATATTGTAGTACTGTTTTACTTCTGTCTTTGTCTGATGACATAATTTTCACATGAGCCATATAACATTCATTATCCAGAACTACTTTTGCTCTATCTTTGCCAGTCACTAGTAAATATAATATCTTTAGTCCTGATTGTATTTAATACTAGCATCTCCTGCATATTTAAATTATATTATTTAAGCAGCACAAGCTTGTTCAACAGCCATCTAATCTGTGTGACACAGACATTTTCAGAAGCATTGACAAAATTAATAGCAGTTGGTATAAAGCAGCTGGGTGTCAAAAACTTTCATCAGCATAGATATGTTGCTAAACTAATAAATAAAAAGTCAGCCCAAACTGATGGTGGTAAAAGGATGTACAAATAAAAACAAACCACTAGTACACTCTTCAGAGATGGGAAAAACCCCAAAATAGCATGTCAAATCTTTATTCAACTCATTCGTCCTCAAGGGACTTCATCAGAATGAAAAACTACAGCACCATAGACGATATATACCTATTACAAACCAGTCAACACCATCTATTAGTACATAATTGAAATCAGCCTTCTTTAATTATAACTAGATAAAACTTGTGAACCATTAAATACAATACCCTAAAAATGTTATAAAAAATGTAAATTTTTTTTCATTAAAAGCCCTTTTTAGCCACTTTCAAATGCGTAACTTTAAAAAAAAACATTTTATATTAATGATACTATTAAGACCAGGTAGACTATCAGTGCCTAATTTTAGCTGCTGTAGTGTTTCTTTTTGCTCAACCCTATTTTTATATTCTCCACCTCTTCTGTCTTCTGGGACTTGTTTGACTATAGCAAACATGAACTTCTTGTAGTTCTGGCATTCCAAAGAATGCTTATATAAAGCATTTTTATCATTCCTTGTTTTTATGGCATAAACTTGTTCTTTAATCCTTATATCCAAATTATGAGTTGTCATACCTACATAGTAATAACTGCAACCTGTACAGGTACTAACATAAACAGCAACCTTAGATTTGCAATTAAACACTCCAGTGTATTGAGAAATATTTATAACAATATTTGTACTGCATTTTATTCTTTTGTCCAAATAGTCTTGTGGGATTTTTTTCTCTTGCCTCTAAAGACTCTGTAGCTTTTTGGACGCAGGTTTCATTTTCCTTGTTTAAATGCATAACTGAACTTTCTGGTTGTCTGTATGGTTTTCTTTCTCACCGACCATAATGAAGGGTAGGCCAGTGATACACTGTTTTTGTTGTTGTGTCTTTCGGCTTTGGTTTGAGATGATGTGGTCTGTGATGATGTGAGGTATTGCCAGCTCTGCCAGGAGAGGTAGGGCAGTGGATGTGTAACATATGCCAGCATAGCTAGCTGGAGTTTTGTAAAGAATTTTATGTCATTTGTATATCAAACTGATTTGTACAGGTGCTTGTGTTGAAAATGCATTTGTAAATCTTCTTATGTTAAAAATGTACCAAAAGTGGGTCCTACTGGACAGAAAAGAAGTACACCTGTATGCCAGACTGTATTGTAACTGTTGAAATGAATATACTGTAACAGAGGATACTGGAAGAGAAAAGCTTAATCTCAATCCAGCTAACTTTGAAAAATAGCCTGAAATTACAATACTTGGTTTAGGTCATAAAGATTGTATCTTACAGTTCTGATTGCAGCCAGCGACAAAATGTCTGTAAAAAAAACAGGACTCGGAATCCTACTGTATTGTACTTAGGGGTGAACTAATTGCTACCCTGGAATGCTGGAAGTTTTTGAAATGGTTTTATAGCTTCCAGGTGCTATAACACATCTTAGCAAAGCTGTACCTGTGCATATGGTAGCACGTATGTGCAAGATTCTGGCTCAGTTTCTAGTAAATGGTGTAGTCTGGGAACCAGAAATAAGGTGACCAGATTTATGTGATGTCATTCTGTAATGCAGCAGATGTTTTAATACTATTTATTGCATTTGATTACTGGGGTAGTCCACTAGGCCAGAAGAACCCATTTTTCAGTGGAGGCCCGGGGAGAAAAGCTCCACGTTTAACACATATAGACAAGAAATATGTTACAATGATACAGGCTATATAATACAACAGCAGCAAGTACAACAAAATTAAAATTACAAGAAATATATTACAATGATGCAGGATATATAATACAACAGCAGCAAGTACAACAACGTTATGATTACATACACTGGATTGTTATCGGGTAAAATTGGAGATGAACAACTAGATTTAGACGGGCCTGCTGAATCTAGCTTTGTTTGTATGCTTGTTGTTTGTTGTAGACAGGCCTGCTGAATCTAGCTTTGTTTGTATGCTTGTTGTTTGTTTGCTTGTTATTTCCCTGAAACGCTAATTCCACCTAAATGCGGCTTTTCAGCGCTTCTGTGGATCCCTAGTGATATATGCATTGCTTACTGTACTTATCTCCTTGTTTCACTTGAAAGAAAGTTACTGTTTGTCGTTTTTGCATTTAAGTTACCTGGCACATGCTCACTAAAGCAATTATATAAGTCAACACTAAAAAATTAAAAGCACTACACCCTCACAAACTCCCCTTGAGTACCTTGTTCCCCATTGGCCCTTTTTTTCAATTATAAAGTAATTCCCAATACTATTCTAGCATGTCCAAAGGTCAGTTGTCAATCTCCTCTCCGGTCCAGCTGGTGAATCTGGGAATCTTGAGGCAATGTTACAACTGCCTCATGTACATAGACAACCCTCTTCTCCTCCCAACAAATTCCAACACGTGAGAGATGCAACCATATAGCTAAACTGGAGGCTAAGCTCTCTCAACTCAGTACTGGCGTAACCAGTCAGGAGGAGAAGGAAACCACACTCACTACAATTCCAGTCTCACATAGACCTACCACGACAGCAAATCAAACACATAAACACACAAAAACATTCTCGGAGACTCTAAATAAAAATCTGCCTAAGCAGCAGAGACCTCAAAAGCAGACACCCAAGCAACCACTACCCCAAAACAAAACACATGCAACACATAGCTCACAAAACCAGTGTGCTGAACAGTCACAGCCCTTAAGGCTAAACAACACACCTGATACACTTGTAATAGGTGACTATCGTCAGGCACACTGACGTCCCGCTCACCAGGCTGAACAAGGAGAAGGTCACGGTGAGCTGCCTGTCGGGCTCTAGGATCCTCCACATAACACAAGCACTCAGTTCACTCCAAGGCAAGTACAAATATGACTCAGTCATTGTCCATGCTGGTGTGAATGACCTGAGACGTACCTCCCTGGACTACATGAAAAGAGACATAAAGGAGCTCTCTGAGCATGTAGCCCAGGCCGGTATGACCCTGACCTTGAGTAACATCCTACCCTCACCAAGAATGATGCCACAATATGAAGACAAAATGATCAATTTCAACAATTGGCTTAAGTATTGGTGTCATTCAAAGGGGATCCAATGCCTGTCAGCCTGGGATGACATGCTCGACAAGCCACGATGCTTCGCTAGGGACGGCTTGTACCTGTCACCCATGGGCTTTTGGATATTGGCAAAGGCTCTTACTACCCCCATAGTGCCTTTTTTTAGGCAAGGCTCAAAAGACAAACCCACCTCCATAGGTATCACAACGGATAAGAAACTAAGAGTAATGCTACTCAATACCAGAAGTCTAAACCTCAAGATGCATGCACTCAAAACTCTCCTTAGCATGGAGAACATCGATATCCATGCAGTAACAGAAACCTAGTTCAAGGCTCCCGAGAGCACCCCAGCACTACCAGGTTATACCTCATACCATGCTTTTCGGCCCCAAAACTTGGACCGAACCACAAAAGGAGGGGGAGTATTAATATTTGTCAAAGATACCCACACCTCCAGGTTGGTGGCACAGCACGAAGCATCAGAGACAATCCATGTGCAACTAACAGTGGGTAAAACTGCCTTCCAGTTTATAGCCTGCTACAGACCACCCTCCTAAACCAAGGAACCCCACTCTGCCTTCCTGAGAACACTGGAAAATATGAAGGTCTCTCCAAACGCCATTATATTGGGTGACTTCAACTACCCAAACATAGACTGGGAGCATTACTCTAGCTCCAACACCCTAGCCCAAAGGTTCCTAGAATTTATAAACTCAAATGCTATGGAACAACTTGTTACCACTCCCACAAGAGGGGAAAATATACTGGACCTGATCATCACCAACATGGGGACTCTGTGCTCCAGACCAGAAGTGTATCCCTCACTGGTAAGATCAGACCATAAACTAATCTCACTGGATATTCACATCCCGACCCCACCCCCTGCCCAGAAAACCACAGTGAAAAACTTCTAAAACAAATTTCACACTCCTCAAAACCGAGGTGGAATCCTTCAAAGCCCTCGGGCCTGTGGAAAATATGGCCCAGACCGCAGAATCCTTTATAAACGCATTCTATGAACACCTTCAGGAATGCATGGATCATGCAATCCCAAATAAAACCAAGACCCAATCCTCTAAAGGCAGACGTCCTGTCTGGTGGACCCCAGCCATAAACAAACTATACAATAGAAGGAGGAAGCTACTACGTGATAGAGCAAAATCCCAAAAAGGGAAGGCATCTCTGATCAGTATTAGCAAAAAAGTACGGGCACTCATAAAATCGTCTAAGGCCAGCTTCGAGAGAAAAATTGCACAGGACACTAAGGATAATCACAAGGCTTTCTTTAGTTATGTTAGGAACCTGGGTGGGAATTCCCAGATATGCTCAGAATTAGTCCAAAATGACAAAAAATAGACCGAACCCACAGACATTGCCAACATCCTAGCTGACAGATTCAGCGCAAACTCCCCCCCCCCACCAAAAGGGCAAATATCTATCCCAGCAGAGTGCTGCCCCCCTGACATCTCAGATGCTCAGGTAAGAGCCGCCCTCTCCAAAGCAAAAAACACAGCATCAATGGGACCAGACGGTGTCCCAGGCTGCGTCCTACATGAACTCCAAGAAGAGCTAAACCCAAACATAAAACTACTGTTCAATCTCAGCCTTACTACAGGATATGTACCCAAAGAGTGGCGTACAGCAACAGTGGTCCCTCTCCACAAAGGTGGTGCCTCAACGGATCTATGTCACTAGATGGGTTGCAAACTGGCTCAAGGACAGAACCCACATGGTTAGAATTGCTGGAGCCGTGTCAGACTCCAAACCAGTTACAAGTGGCGTCCCACAAGGCTCAGTCCTGGGACCTCTCTTGTTCGGTATATATTTCTTGGAGGTACAGGCCAACACGGAAGGACTGTGGCTGACCAAGTTTGCAGATGACTGCAAACTGGGCGCCATAATCGACACTCCAGACGACACAAGCATCCTCCAAAAGGGCCTCCTAGAAACAGACAACTGGTGCCAGAGCCATGGCCTCAAGCTAAACGCCAAAAAGTGTATAGTCATCCCTTTGGCAAAACAAAGTGCCCACAAATTACCACATAGGTGGTAATCCATTAAGTACAGAAGAAGTAATTAGGGACCTGGGGACCCAAGGTGATAGCAATCTCTCATTTGACAACCACGTGGCCAAAGTGGTTAGAAAAACATTTTATATAGCCCACCTAATCATGAAGGGATTCACATCTAGATCAGGGGAGGTCATCCTGCCTCTTTACTCATCCCTCATCAGGCCCATAATTGAGTACAATGCCCCTTTTGGGATGTACCTTACCAGACACCTGCAGCAACTGGAAAGACCCCAAAAGTACCTCACCAAGAGGATCAAAGGGCTCAAACAGATGCCATATGCTGCCCGGTTAAAGAAACTCCAGCTCTACTCAGTGGCATACCGCCTGCGCAGAGGCGATCTGTGCCTGATGTATAAAGCCATGTCCAACCCAGAATTAATGGACATGCTGCACCTCAGAAAATCCAAATCCCATCGAGCCACGCCGAGAGACTTGAACCTCAGCACTGAAATAAATAGGACATGCTGGAGGGACAGATTCATAACCCAGTGGCTCCCTTCACTCTGGAATAAAATCCCAGTCCAGGTTAGGCAGAGTCCCTCATTGACTCTCTTCAAGAGGAATCTTGATGAGTGGATGGGAGAATGTAGGTTTACCCCGGGTATCACTTCTGTGTCACTGTTAGACAGAGGCACAGTATATTAACCTTGAAAAAGGGCATAGCAAAATTAATTTAAAATGGGTGGCGAAAGCCAAACACACTCTGGCTAGGCTTATAAATGCCCTAGGGCAGATAGCCTAGTATGAACCTATGAAGTCTCAGGGCAGACTGTTTTTGAAACCTGACAAAGGATCACTCACCCACTTCATGTTGCCTTGCTTTAGTGTGTAACTAGGGAATAGTAATTCTTTATATCATTGAGGAAAATATAGTGAAATTAGATAAATACTGTTTTTCTGTATCTGTGTGAATCTATCTGTGTTATTTTTAATATTTCTTGTGTGTGAAACTCTGGTGTTTATTGTAAGTAGAGATTTAGTATTTTCGTGTTCTTTTATTATTTATTATTAAATATATTTAAACTTTTCATTGCGGCTGATCTTTTAGAGACTATTTTAACCTTTGAGATTACTTATATTTATTTGGTGACGCTGTGGCCGCTTATTAGTATTAATTTTACAAAGTATAATTGGATACCCTGGTAAGAGCCTTAGAGTAGCTGGTTTAGGAGTGTTCTGGTAGCAGTATCTACCTTATAGTCTGGATAGGGGGGGCATAGTTGGTAAATCTGTACCAGCCTTTCCCAAGTGTGTGAAAATCAAATCTCAAAGAGTGTGTGTCAGCTACTTGGAGCAGGGACACAGACCACTGGTTTCACAAAGAGGGTGGTGGAGGATTTGGCTTGGAACACTCAGCTGAGGACTCAGCTCTGTAGCTGTGTCAGTGGGGAGACTTTATTTGGGACCTGGAGAGAGAGAGGGAAACCCAGCCCCAGGACGGAGTGTGTTTCCTGTGTGCTCTTAAGGGAAATTGTGCTTGGTGCAGAGACCTTTATATGGAAATACTGTGTGTATCTATCTTTGTTCCAAATTAACATCCCTCACCAGTGTCAGTGGTAAGGATTGAGGCTCTTAGATTACTGGCACAGAGCAGTGGCATCACGTGGTCTTATAAACGTCATCAGTTGTAATTGTTTTTGTGCATGTGTGCTCCAGCTGCCTGCTGATCATCAACCCCATGTCAATCAGTCAGCTACTTCATTCCCTGGCACCAGGGTGAGAGTTGGCTAGGAGAGGACATCATTCAGACAGCCATCAGAGGTGGTTAAGATATTGATCGTTCCCACTGCTGCTTTAGGCTTTTGGCTATTTGAGTTGTGTCCTGCTGCCTAAGCAACAACTGACCTACCTCAAAACCTCTGGTTCCCCTCCCATACCTTGCCTATGGCTGCTCACTGGCCAGCACTGATCACATTAATAGCAGTCAGAAGAAAGTGACTTCAGTAGTTTTTGTTGCCACGTCACAGGAAGCAACTAAGGAACTTGTCAGAAGCAGCAGTCTACAGCTTCATTTCTGGCAGATAATCATCATTGGAGAACTGTTCCACAGAGAATTCATTGCCCATAGTAAGATCAGACCACATTTTTTTGGAATTTTTGACTAAAAGTGACATTTACTTCTTTTAGAAACTCAATATTTAAATATTGGTAATTTCTCATCTGGAACTACCTTACTAGTTTTGGAGACTTACTGTTTTTCTTGTGGGCATATTTGTGTTAAAAGTATACTGCTTTTGCAACTTTTGAGTTTAGGTGTTTGTGTTTTACTTGCATGGAATGTTAAAACTGCAGACATTGTTTGCCATGCTTGTGTACTTCATGATAACTTAACAGTGCATTTTTTTCAGTTGAGACAGTGCAGGGAAAGGTATTACTGTTCAGTCAGGAGTTTTGTGTACTAATTGTGCATCTACTTTAATTTTGGCACTGTTTGGGGATATAAGTGTATGTATACTGCTTGTGAACACTTTGTGACAACTTAACGTTTGACCAAGTCTTTCTAACACTGCATACCGGCAGTTGGGCTTCTTCCTAGGTCACAACATAGATACTCATGCCAGTCCTGCTGGTTCTTCTCCCACTGTACCACAAAAAAAAATTACTAAAAGTGAGTCTTTGCAGTGATTGGAAGCTCAGTCAGTACTTCAGCCACTGGTGGGGGATCCTGTAGTGGCAATTTGTTGCTCCTTAGCTTCTCCACTGGTCTCTTGAGTTCCTCTGGTGTTGCTTCTTTTGCAGTCCCAAACCAGAGGGTCAGACATGATATCCTTCCATTTCACTGTTGCAGTATTCATTACACGAGGGATCTCCTGCCAAGGGCGGCCCGATGTCCGGCCAGTATACCAAGCCTTTAGGTTGCTTTAACTTACGCTGGTCTGCTCCTTGTGTAGCATAGGATATAAAGGTGACGTCAGGATGTACCATCCTTAGAACTTCTTTGCCACCAGTCCAAACACCATCTTTTGATTGTAGGCCTGAAAGCCTGTTCTGTTGCTGGTTCCAGAGTTAGAGGTGGTTTTAGTAGGGCCATCCTTCATGGCTTCCTAGAGGTCTCTGCTGGTCTTTCCTCCTCCCTTTCTTCTTTCTGAGCTTTTGCACTCTCCCTAGTGTAATGAATACTGCAGCAGTGAAATGGAAGGACATGGTACAGCAGTATAAAATCTTAACATAACAATAGATGACGTTCTCTTCATTGTTGCAGTATTCACCACCTCCTTCCAACCCGGTCCATTTCTCTTCTGGATACTGATTATCTTTCTGTTCCTTGCACTGGTGTTCCTACTTGGGGCTCTCCGTTCTGAGGATGGTACATCCAAACATCACCTTTATGCTGTCCATTAAACAAGGTTAATGCATGTGGCATACAGCATACTTTAAAGCAACATTGAGGCTTTGGTATACTGGCCGGACATCGGGCCGTCCTTGGCAGGGAATCCGTAGTGTAATGAATACTGCAACAGTGACAAGAAGGACATCTGCTGTTATGGTAAGATTTTACACAACTGTACTTTCTCTGCAGCAGTTTCACTGTCCATTAAAGGTACGGGCAACTGTATTTTTTGGGTTGGGGAGATGTTTCAAGAAATTCTTCTTGGGATGACTGGAGAAAGAGGCCTGTTACCCGAGATAAAGACCCTTCCTCCAGTCATTTTTCTTTTAGGAATAGTTTGCCTAGGAAAAATAAACAAGTTAGACATTGTTCATCTAAGGATGCTCTTAAAGAAGTGCATAAATATGAAATTCTTACATTGGCCAGAAGGTTATTGCAGGCAGTTAGTCCTGGAATTCAAAAATGCTTACCTGAGCACAATTGTGATACAGAAAATCCTGAAGATAGTTAGAAAAATCTGACATTTCCTGAGACAGAATTCCATTTTCTCATGTATTCCCAAGACCACGATTCTAGGGCAAATAACTGTGACTCATCTCCATTAAAAACTTTTACTAGAACGGCTCACCCAGACTCTGCTACACTTTGCTGTGAAGGAAAGATTAGTTTCCTTTTTATTTGTTGTATTTTGTATTACTTTATTGCCTTTTTATATTTTGAATACTGTGATTTGTTTTCTTTACCTTGTGTTTTACTTGTATTCTGCTTTTAACTGCATATTAAAACTTCAAAAGAGACCACAGCTCTGTCTCTTGAGTCAGGCAGAATTTTTTTTCCCCCTACCCGGTTACTGTTGTGTTCTTAAATACCATTGTCTTTCTAGTTGCCTACCTCTTATGTTAATTTGACCATATATCTCATTTCCTCTCTGCTTTCACTGGCTTGTGTGAGTAAACACAAAATTATCATTTTGTGAAATCATTCCCCTTCACCTATTTAAATTTATTGGCCATCCTATTGTGTTGCCTAGTACCAGAATACAAAAGTGACCACACTTTTCGATCTATCTTGCTGTTTTTAAAACAGTGACTCTCCACTAAAACTGAACTTTTTAGACAGGTAAAACTTAAGTTACCTACTTTCACATCTAACTTCTCTAGTGCACACTGCAGTGTTTAGGATGAACAATTTTTTTTCATCTTACCTTTAAGCATCCCTGTGACTTGCACTTGCTCTAGTACCTGCTGGAAAGCACTAGGAAGCCTTAAACTGATACAAGCACTCAGCTGTCCTTGTTAATAAGGATAAATTAATCGTAGGCACTAAACAGCCTATAATTGCAAAGTACCTTGCTACGGTAAGGGAAAACAGCTCCTGTACTTTACAAAAAAAGCACCAAACCAGGCATGTCCAAGGGTCAGTTTCCGGTGATTTCTCCTGTCCACCTGGTGAATCTGGGGCATACTGGGGCAATGCAGCAATTGCCTCATGTGCACAAGCAACCCTGTCCTCCTACCACCCAACACTACAACCTGTGAGAGATGCACTTACATAGCCAAACTGGAAGCAAAGCTCTCTCCACCCAAGATTGTGCTAGACAGTCAAGAGGAGAAGGTTAACACCCACACTACACCTCAAGCAACCCACATCACCAACACCCACACTTAGCAACACTAAATACACATATACGGAGGCCCTTAACTGTAACCTGCCCAAGCAACAAGGACCTCTGAAGCTGAAACGCAAGCAAACACCAATCACAACCAAAGTGACACATAGCTCACAACACCAGTGTGCCACCCAGCAACAGCCCCTAAGGCAAGACAATGTACCTAACACTTTAGTCATAGGTGACTCTATAGTCAGGCACACTGATGTCCCACTCACCAGGCTGAACAAGGAGAAAATTACAGTCAGCTGCCTGTCGGGTGCCAGGATCCGCCACATAACGCATGCACTCAAGTCACTCCACAATAAGTACAAACATGACTCTCATTGTCCATGTTGGAGTGAATGACTTGAGACGTACCTCCCTGGGCTACATGAAAAGAGACATGGAAGAGCTCTCGGATCATGTGGCCCAAGCAGGTATGACCCTAGCCCTGAGTAGCATCCTGCCTTCGCCCAGAATTATACCACAATGTAAGGACAAAATGACTGACTTCTGCAATTGGCTAAACCTCTGGTGTCATTCTTGGGGGATCCAGTATCTGTCTGCCTGGGGTGACATGATCAACAGACCACGATGCTTTGCCAGAGATGGTCTGCACCTGTCACCCCTGGGATTCAGGTTACTGGCTAAGGCTCTTGCCACCCCTATAGTGCCTTTTTTTTAGGAAAAGTTCAAAGGACAAAACCACCACTGTAACAGGTACAAGCATGCAAAATCTGAAGGTAATGCTACTCAATGCTAGAAGTCTAAACCTCAAAATGCACTCTCTCGAGGCACTCCTAATGGAGAACATTGATATCTGTGCAGTAACTGAAACCTGGTTCAAGGCTCCAGAGAGCACCACTGCCATACCAGGCTACAATTCTTTCCACACTTTTCAGCCACCAAACCAGGACCAAAACACTAAAGGTGGAGGAGTGTCCATATTCACCAAGGATATTCACACCACCAGGCTAGTTGCCCAACACAATGCATCTGAAATTCTCCAGGTACAACTAACACTAGGTAAGACTGCAATCCAAACTGTAGCTTGCTACAGATCCCCCACCATGCCCCAAGATTCTCACTACATCTTTCTAAACATACTGGAAAATATTAAGATACAACCAAACACCCTAATACTGGGTGATTTCAACTACCCTGCCATTAACTGGGAAAACTACTCGTGTACCAACACCTTTGCTCATCGGTTCTTGGAATTCATAAATTCCAGCACCCTGGATCAACTAATCCATAGTCCCACCAGGGCTCCAATATCCTAGACCTGGTCATTACCAACATGGGAAATTGATGCTTCACACCTATGGTCACCCCCCTCGTTGGTCAGGTCTGACCATAAGCTAATCGCCTTTAACATCCACATCCCACCCCCACCCCCCAGTAATGAAACCTCCATAAAAAAAACTTCTCCAAAGCCAACTTCATGCTACTCAAGTCAGAAGTGACAAACTTCATGACACCCATGCAGACGAGAACTGAAAGTTCGACTGCTGAATCCTACACTAAGGCACTGCACGAGCACATCCACTCATGCATGAATTGTGCCATCCCAAATAGAACCAAGATTCTCTCCTCCAAAAAAAAAAAAGGAAGCCAATCTGGTGATCCCCTGCCATAAACAAACTTTACAACAAAAGGAAGAAACTGTTGCAGAAAAGAGGAAAATCCTAGGATGCAAAAAACTCCCTTACCAGCCTCAGTAAGAAGCTGAGATCCCTCATAAAATCCTTGAAAGCTAGTTACGAAAATAAAATTGCCATAGATTCCAAAGACAACCACAAGGCATTCTATAACTATGTCAAGAATCTAAATGGCAATGCTCAGATCTGCTGTGAGCTACAGCAGAATGGCATTATGACATTAAATATACTGATGCCAAGGATATTGCCAATATCCTGGCAGAACTATTCAGTGCCAACTTCATCCCCTTCTTACCTCCTAAACGGCCCATCTCAATACCGGAAGATTGCCAAATTCCGATAATAACTGCCACAGAGGTAAAAAATGCACTCTTCAAAGCTAAGAATACAGCATCCATGGGACCAGATGACATCCCTGACTATGTACTACATAAACTACATAAACTACAAAATTAACTGGCACTGCACCTAAGTGTCATGTTTAATCATAGCCTCATCTCAGGCTTCGTGCCCACCTTGGATCCCGGGAACCACTGCCGCATCAGTCTGACTAGCCTGATCTGCAAGGCCATGGAATGTATTATCATGGAACTTATAAACAAAGACATTGGCAACCTTCAAACCCTGTACCCCACCCAGTTTGTGTTTGTGAAGGGCTGATCTTGTCTCCTGAACCTGATTGACTTCTTTGAATCAGTCTCCAGAGCTGTGGACGAGGGTAAGGTGGTCCACACAACCTATCTGGACCTCGCCAAAGCCTTTCACACCATTCCCCACTCTGGAATCATAGATAAACTTACTAAGTTGGGCATTAATCCCTACGTCACTTGATGGGTTGCCAACTGGCTCACTGACACACTGTAAAAGTAGCTGACTCCAAATCCAGCTCCAGACAAGTGGAGTACCTCAGGGTTCAGTCCTGGGACCACTGTTGTTTGGCATCTACTTCTCTGAAGTACAGGCCAACACTAAGTGACTCTGGCTAACAAAGTTTGCAGATGACTGCAAACTGGGAGCCATTATTGAATCCCCAAATGATGTAGATACTCTACAAAAGGGCCTTACAGAAACAGATGCTTGGTGCCAGAGCCATGGGCTCAAGCTCAATGCCAAGAAATGTATAGTTATCCCCTTTGGGAAAAAACATGTACCTGTGAATCACCACATAGGTGGCTGTACACTAAACACCAAAAGTGTGATAAAAGACTTAGGGACACAGGTGGAAGGTGGTCTCACTTTTGATAAGCACATTGCCATAGTAGTCAGAAAATCCTATGTAGCACATCTCATCACTAAGGGCTTTTCATCCAGAAAAAAGGAGGTCATTGTCCCACTGTACTCCTCCCTCATTAGACCCATTATAGAATACAACGGCTCGTTTGGTATGTACCTCTCAAGACATCTGCAACAACTGGAAAGGCCACAGAAATACCTCACTAAAAGAATCACAGGCCTAAAGCAGGTGCCCTACACTGACCACGTTAAAAACTCCAGCTATACTCTGTCGCATATCGTGTACTCAGAGGCGATCTCTGCTTAATGTACAAGGCCATGTCAAACCCAGAGCTGTTGCACATGCTACACTTAAAGAAATCCCAATCCCTCAGAGCTACATGCTCCAGGGAACTAAACCTTGTCATCACAGTAAACAAAACATGCTGGAGGGATAGGTTCCTGACCCAGAGACTCCCCAGACTCTGGAATAGACTGCCCATACACGCCCAGCAGAGTGCCTCTTTGGCCCTCTAGAAAAGGAACCTTGATGATTGGATGGGAGAAAGGAAATTCACCCCGGGGATCACGTCAGTCACCCTGCTTGACAGGGGTCCAGGGAAGTAAATAGTGTGGGAAGAAATAGTCAGGGAGTTGTTATGGCTAGGCTTGTATAGGCCCTAGGGCCGATAGCCTAGTACCAACCTATGAACCTATGAAAAGCAGTTTTCTTTTTCTGAGTTTTGTTCCAGGATGAATGATATAGTTTTGTGGGAACAAGTGTAGGTTCCCCTGAAATGAGCAGATATTATGAGTTATTACAACAGAGGGTCCAAAATTTTACTCCCTATTCCTTCAATTTTGCTAGCCTTGGAGGATGTCTTTAATGCTGCCTTCAGTAGTCCTTATTCCCCAGTCTTCTGTCCCTAAGATGGCAGATAGACGTTATAGAGCAAATTCTTGTTTTCTCACCTTCAGTCTGATCCTGCAGCCACTTCTGCTTCATCAGCATGGCCTTGGTACATCCTAGCACCTCACCAGGGGATAAAGAAGAGAAGGGTTTTGGATAGATTTGGGAAAGAGAATTTACCCACTGGCTACTTTTTTGGCTAGATTTAGGAAAGAGAATTTACCCACCAGCTACTTTAGCTTTTAGAATTTTCAATTACCAGGACCATATATGAAAGTTTGTTACATTGTGCTGAAACTCTAATCATCTGCCTTCACAGGATAAATTATTTCTGAATTCCATTATTTCTAATATTCATCGACTCTAAACATGCCTCAAAGAGTGTTTACAGTTGAGCAAATGCACAATCGTACACATGTCCTAAAGAGTGTGTGCGATTGTGCAGATACTGTATCTTGGACCACCGCTACTCCTAGGTAAATAACCAAAGGTTCACAGATGAAGTTAAATCTGAGATTTTGAACTCTGCTTTAGATAAAGTTGTGTTTTGTCCTTTTGCTACTTAGGTCCTCAAACAGTATGATGAAAGAGGGAAATGAGTTCAGGGAGTTATCAAACTTTTACAGCCCCCAGTATTAATCAGATAGAGCCTCTCCTTCCTTCAGAAAACCATCTAAACAGTCCCTGCCTACATCTGGTAAACAGAGCACAAAGGAAAGGTGGTAGGAGGGGGTCATCTACACCTTTAGAATGACTGTACTTGTTTTCACCATCTCCTATGGGACATGTCAGTGAGATGAAAGTACATTGACGTCAGAGGGATACTAGCTATGATCCATGTAGTGGTATCTTTTTTTTTTTTTTTTTTAATCTGAAGTCTGAGGAACCCTTGCACATTATTGCAGACAACACCACAGAGATATGGCACTTTAGCAAGCAGAGGGACAACAGGTCTTTCCCTCGGCTTTGGCTGGCTGGGATAACTTGAGAAGTAGCTCTTCAGCATTTCTTGATCCTCCAAGCATCTTAAATTCCATCACAGCAATATGTAGTGACAGACAAGCTGAGCAGGACCGGGATAGACCGTCAGTACTAGAAGTAACATGATATGGTCTTCCATAAGTTGATCTTTTGTTGGGAGCACCTCGAGTAGAACTGTTCTCCTCCTTTCAAAACAAACACCCAACCAGTCGCTGTTCCAGGACTCTCTACAGTTAGACTAAGGTAACAGATGCATTTCCAACCTTTCCACTAATATACAGTGCCATTCTCAAGATTCAGAGGGGCTCCAGATATTTTTGTGGTAGCCCCCCTAAGGCACATGCAACAGTGGTTTTCCCTTCTTATGGAATTGGCCAGCGGCAATTGCCACGAACTTCCACACAGATTGGAACTACTCACACAAGACTAGGATGTTTGCTGTAGCCCAGCCTTAAATAATTAGAAATGACTTACTGGATGATTCAATTCTGATATCTGTAAGGCACCTCTTTCCAGAGGATGTGCAGCAGTTACTACTACTAGGAAGTCATATATTGATAAGTGGTAACGATTTTCTAGTTGATGCCTACCCAATGACTAAGGCCGTAATAGGGATTTATGGTACCATTGGCATTCAAATATTTGTGTCCTCTGGCCTAGCTTATTCCTCTGTCGCTGTTCATCTTGCTACCATTTCTGCATGTCTGTAATTCCTATCACTTCTTTCCATTGTATTTGTGTCTTTTATTTCTATGATGTTTTTAAAAGCCATCTTTGTTTTATCCCAGTTCTGTCCCTTATAAAGTAATTTCTGTCTTCCATAATAACTATCGGATCATGCCCACTATCCATTCCTTGTATTCTTCTCTTTTTAACAAGTTAGTATCAAAGCACCAGTGTCTCGTTTTACATCAACATCATGCCTATATCTTTATTTTGGATTTTATTGGTGTATGGCCTGTTTTGGATGAGTCTGAAAGTCTTCAATTAACTATGTATGGTCCTGTGAAGTGTAATTTCAATCCATTCTGTCAAGGTTGGCCTAGTTATACTGTACCACTGGGAATAATATGTCAGTTTTGAGTTCTTGCTACTGAACTTGGCATCTTTCACTTGTATATATTCTCATATTTTTCTTAAATCTGTCCCCTTTTGTTACATTTTTCCCTTTTTGGACCCACTGATACATCCTTAATATTGCAAATGAGATGCCAGTCCCCCACTCATAAATAATACTCCCTGCTTAATACTTATTTCCCCCCAATCCACTTAAGCTCCATAACAGTAGTTTTGGTGGAATAGAAATGCATAGCAAAGTAAACATCTTCCCCTGGCAAATATGGACTTGCTTCCACAAATCTACCATTACTGTCATGTATTTCCTTTTTATCGCTATTGGAGTCATCTCAGAGTCAGTATTACTCATCTTTTCGTTTGTCCCTGATATTATGCCAAATGTGTGCCTTAAATTATTTTGTTTTGTTAGATTTTCATGCTCATTTCTGTCCAAAGGTGTCTCATGTAACATTGCTTTTTGAACCCTTCACTTCTTAATGTAATTCAGAACTCATGTTGTTTTTTTCTATAAGACCATCTACATTCTTTGTTAATAATGGCAAATCAACCATTCTGATAAAACCTACTACTCCCACATATTGTACACGACAGTCCTTTATATTGTATGTTTTCATTTTGTTGTTTTACACATACTAATGATTGGAAGGCTGATTTTCTCTGTAGTTGCTTGTTCTTTTCTCTTTTTAAACCCATGTCACATTTTCGCAAACATTTCACTTGAGTAAAAGCATCCAAGAAACAAAAAATGAAATACATTTAAAACAAAGTTTTAACTTTCAGCAGACACAAAGAACTACATATATATTCCCAAAAGGAAGTCTGTACCTCCAACTAGAAGCAGTTGTCTGAAATCAGTGGCTGCACGCACAGGTATTACCTATAATAAAATTAAGGTTAATTATGCTGTGTATGAACCTATGAACCTATGTGTGTGTTAGAGCCTATGTTCTTCGTGTTTCACTGTTGCAGTCTTCACACTTGGGTTATCCTGCCAGGGGTAGCCCTCAAGTCGGCCCGAATACCAGAGGCTTAGTATTTCTGCATCAGTTGCTGTCGCTCCAGGACTGATGTCAGTTCATCAGTGGTATAAAAACAGGCAGCTGACACCATTACATCAGTCTTTCTTGCCGAGGAGCCCAAAGCAGAAGCAGTTCTCACAAGTGCCAGTCAGCCGCTACCTGAGTTTTCGTTTCCGAAATTTAAGTTGAAGTCTTCTAAAGCTAAGTACCCCATTGGTGATCCTTTTTTTTTGCTCTAATCGATGTCAGAAAAAGTTAACAATTGTCTCGCCTGTGGAAAGCAAATACCGCACAGAGATTTCCATTCTTACTGTGTCACCTGTTTAGGCCCAGACCATGACGTCCCTCGCTGTCGGCTTTGTGCTTTGTTAAATGCCAGAACTATACATCGTCGGGCCCTTATCGTAGCTAAATACTTGTGATCTTGATATCCGTATTCCGAAATGGCTTCAGTAAACCATCCAACTACCAATCTTTCAAAAAAAAGATAAGGATAAAGACAGAGACAGACCACACAGGTCCAAAACTGCCGACGACGCTTCCGTTAAGCTAGTCGCCAGTTCACCGGTACTCAGTGAGGCGCTTTCACAGCCCCTGATGCCCGCTTCTGTGGATTCGCAGGCCGCTACCGAGACCCGTTCGAAGTCCAGTATACCGCGAGACTCTTCTAAGGATCCTGCCGATGTCTCTACCTTGGATGGGTCTGGAGCTTCTTAGTAGGTACCGTATTCCGAGGAAGTTCTTCGCACTACCGATATTCGACACAAACCGACAACTTCTTTCACGTCTTCAGTTCTTTCTAAAACTACCGAGTTTCTAAGGCCCAGGGTATGAACTGCACCTAAAAAAATGACCCAAGCTCAAGCACCTGCTTCCATGCATCAATCTCAAATGCTTAAAATGGTGGCATACCTCATCATGCTTATTAGGGGAAGCCAGCCTACCTCTTCTAAAAGAAAAAGAAACTTGTCCCCAGCAGCTTTATCTGACCTGGAATCCGATGACTCTGAGGTTTTGTCTGCTTATGAGGATTCAGATGCAGAGGAATTTATTCCTTCTGCTCTCCTACAGAGTATTTTTCTTTTGGTGAAACCCTACATACTTTGAGAGAGCATTTCCATTGGGAATGTCAGGATTATCCTCAGTCCAAAAAGATACTCAGGGAATTTTTAGATTTACCACAGCACAGACCCTTAGCTATTCCTCCTGTCCTGGATGATGTTTTTATAGAATCCAGTTTAACTCCTGACACCCTACCACCTGCTCCCAGGAAACCTGACAGTTATTACAGAGTCCCTGACTCACACAAATTTCTTTTCAAAAATCCTACCATAGACCCAGAGGTCATCTCCCAAGGACCTAAAGAAACAAAAGCAAAAACAGCTAAGAATCCCAGCCCTTCGGACAGGGACTTCTGAGCTTTAGACAGATTGGGTAAAAAAGTACACACCTCTGCAACTCTAGCCATTAGAGCACTAAGTTGTCAGTTCCACATGTTGAAATGCCAGCAACATACTCTGGAACTCCTTAAACAAAAAATATCTGCCTTTCCAGCTTGTGCAGAAAATAAAGAATTACAGGAGCTTATGCATTCTGTAAACCAAGTTACTAAGCACACCTTGCAATGTGGCTGTGATGCCCCAGAAGCATCCTGTAGGGCAGCAGTCACAGTTTCTGTACTTAGAAGGCATGCTTGGCTTAAGGAACAGACCTTGCCAGACTATGCCAAATCAAAATTATTGGAAGCACCATTGAACAAAGACAATTTGTTTGGCACCAAGGCAGAAGAGGTTTTAAAAAAGATGGAAGAAAAAGCTAAATCTATGCAGACAGTTAAAGACTTTTTGCAAATCCAGCCTGCGAGATTCAGTAGGCATTCCCCTCCAAGCACTGGTCCTTTCCAGCCCCCTCAAGGCCGGCTCAGACTAGACCTAGGGGAAGTAGACCCCCTGACAGCAGTCCCAGGGAATGCAGTGATCTAAGCAATGGAGTACCTCCACTTCAAAAGCAGGGAGTGCTAAGCCACCCCCTTATGGAAAGAACTCGCAATGACTTTTCAACTCCACCCCTTACCTCTGCCCACTTGCTTGTGCCACTAGGAGGAAAACTTCCTCCCATTCAAAAAATGGTCTTTCATCACCAACGACCGATGGGTACTCAACATAGTGTCCCAGGGGTACGAATTTTATTTCCACACACTGGCAACCCCAAAAGGGTTCCCAGATCTTTCTCCAAACCAGTGGGCAGAGGCCCAAAACCAAGTTCATTCCCTGCTCTCCATGAGGGCAATACAGCCTGTTCCTGCAGACCAGATAGGCCAAGGTTTCTATTCCAGACTTTTCCTGGTACCCAGAAAAGAGGGCAACTGACGCCCAATCCTAGATCTATCAGTTCTAAACACCTTCCTGGTGATACCAAAATTCATAATGCTCACCCTCCAGCAGCTTCTTCCTATGCTATCCAAAGATGCTTGGTTAGCCACCCTAGACCTTAAAAGAGGCCTGTCTGTACATCCCAATCAGGGATTCTTGCAGGAAATATCTACATTTCAGGGCAGGATCTATGCACTTTCAGTTCTCTGCACTTCCCTTTGGCTTATCCACTGCTACCAGAGTTTTCACAAAATGCCTGGCCCCGGTCATTGCTTTTTGCAGACAAAGAAATATTCAAATTTACCCCTACTTGGATGACTGCTTGATTCAGGCAGTCAGGAAAGGCTGTTACAGCACCTGACCTTTGTAAAGGACCTACTAACCTCACTGAGGTACACTATAAACAAAAAGAAATCCAAACTAGTCCCCACTTAAAAAAATTGTATTCCTGGGAGCAAGCCTGGACACAGCATCCCAGATGGCATTCCTTACTCCAGAAAAACAAGCCTGTCTGACAGGCTACTTCTCTCAACTAGCCACCAGAACCCAGTTATCCGCAAGGAAAATCCTGCGAGCTCTAGGGTTCATGGCTTCCTGCATTCTCCTCATTCCATATGCCAGACTGCATATAAGGAAACTTCAGTGGTACTTAAAAAGCCTTTGGTGTCAACACTGTCAGGACCTGAAAACTATCTAACCTATGATACCTTGTTTAAGGAAAGATTTTCTTTGGTGGGCAGCAGCATACAACCACAACAAGGGCCTTCCCTTTTCACAACTCTACGTTGCCCAGACCGTAACCACAGACGCATCAGACTATGCCTGGGGTGTACACCTGGATGGCAGGTGCATTCAGGCCACTGGAGCCCAAGTCAAATACATCTGCACATCAACCAAAAAGAGATACTAGCTGTTCAACACGCTGTGACCCCTACTCTCTCCGGGGCCTATGCTAATCAAAACAGACAACACCACAATGATGTGGTACATCAACAGGCAGAGAGGAATTCACTCTTATCCACTCTGTAGGCTAGCCATGACCCTTTGGCATACAGCTTCAGCTATGCAAATTCACCTGCTAGCACAATTCCTGCCAGACAGCCAAAACTCTGACAGACAACTTAAGCAGAAATTTTCAAGACCCACACGAGTGGCAATTAAACCACAGCACCTTCAGCCTTGTAACCCAGAAATGGGGTATCCTGAAGGTTGGACCTATTTGCCTCACACAACAACCACCAGCTCATCAAACTCTGCACCAGGGAACCTCACAGCAAGGCCTGGAAAGTGGACGCCCTATCCTTCCAATGGGTAAACCTCTCGATCTATGCATTTCCCCCTCTACTTCTTCTTACAAGGGTACTACTCAAAATAACAGAGGAAAAACAAGAGCAATCCTGATTGCCCCAGACTGGCCACGCCAACACTGGTACCTACTATTGCATAGTCTGTCACTGCTGCCTCCATGGCACCTCCCTCAGATCCCAACTCTCCTGACCCAACAGAATGGAGAATTCTTGCATTCATGATTGCAGACCCTGAACCTGGCTTATTCCTTGACCTCTCCTCCAGTGGCCAGCCTAAGCAAGCAAGTCCTGGACGTTATACGTGAGGCCAGATGTCCCAGCACTAGAAAATCCTATGCTGACAAGTGGTAAAGGTATTGCACCTGGATCCAGGCTAAAGGAGCTAAACCAGCACAGCCCTCCCTATCTCTCATGCTGGATTATCTGGCAGACCCTACTTCACAGGGGCCTATCCTTCTCTTCTATTAAAATTCATGCCTCTGCCATCTCTGCTTATTACAGCGCTGAGCCACCTCTCTTTTCTCACCGTCTCATCAGACAGTTCCAAAGAGGGACTAACAACTTAAGGCCACCCAGAAGAGCTCCTACCCCAGCTTGGGACCTTAACTTTGTGTTGGAAAAGCTCACGCTACCCCCCTTTGTGCCTACAGCTTCAACAGAGTTAAAATTCCTCTCTTGGAAAGCAGCCTTACTTCTGGCCATCACTTCAGCTAGACGAGTGTCTGAGCTACAAGCACTCATGGCTGTGGAACCCTTCATCATTTTTCATGCTGACAGGGTCACCCTCAGGACTAACCCAACTTTCATGCCTAAAGTGATGTCCAGTGTGGCTCTCAACCAAATCTATTCATTGCCCACCTTTTTCCCTAAGCCTCAAAATAAGGGGGGAAGGATCTTGCACTCTTTAGATGTGCACAGACAGCTCAGATTCTACCTGGATAGGACTAAGCCCTTCAGGAAAACTGACCAGTTACTAGTCAGCTTTGCAGCAGGGGCGGAGGGCAAGGCCATATTCAAACAAACCAAATGGATGGCACACTACATCTATTTCTGTTACAAACACCATGGGAAACCACCCCCTCAGGGGGTCAGGACACATTCCACAAGGGCAGCATTCACCTCTGCAGTTTTTCTCAGAGGGGTCCGTATTAGGAACAATCCTGGAGGCTGCAACATATGGAGTTCTGTTCATACCTTCACCAAGCATTACCACCTGCCTATCTTTTCCAAATCCAGGGGAGGCTTTGCCACTGCAGTCTTGCAGGGCATACTAGCAAGCCCCAACTCTTCCTGACTGCTTCCACCCTTTACTTCAGCTTTGGGAATCAACCCAAGTGTGATGACTGCAACAGAGAACCACAAAGAACATAGTACAGTTGTGTACACTTACCATAAATGTAGATGTTCGAGTAAGTCCTGGTTTCCCACCCTCCATCCCCCTTGTCTCTCTCACTCTTTCTCTTCCCCACTCATTACAGGGATTTTTGGTATTCACTTTCTGCTGGTGGTGTTCTTCCACCATAACCTAGCTCCGTATTTGGGGGCTCCTGACATTTGGGTCAAGAAAAACTGATGTAATGGCATTGGCTGCCTGTTTTTATACCACTGACGACCTAACGTCAGTCCTGGAGTGACAGCAACAAACGCAGAAATACTAAGCCTCTGGTATTTGAGCTGACTGAGGTCTACCCCTGGCAGGATAACCCAAGTGTGATGACTGCAAAAGTGAATACACTCAAACATCTACATTTATGGTAAGTGTACACAACTGTACTTTCTACAGATTGCTGTCTACTCTTATCTCATATCTAGTTCCCTGCCAGATGTGAAAAACTACTTGCCTGCTTTCAGTAAACATTAACTTTTACACTAAACAAAAATATACTGGCTAACATTACTTAAATTACATTGCACAGTGTTAGTATTTACTGCGTTAAATTTCTAAGACTGCTGTAGAGATTGGATCGGACACTTATAAATAGGTCCTCCCTATGTCACTACTCTGGCTGCCTCCCAGATGCTGTTAGTGACCATATGCCTACCTGTTTTCCGGCACAGAGTATGCCCTGCTAAAAACATAATATATAAATATGTCCACAGCAAAAGAAATGTCTCCACTGAAATCTTCAACTACTCCTAAAACAGTGTGACTGGACCCCTCTAAACCATCTCCAGTTAGACAATGCATTCCATTGCTTTAATAATAAATTTCTCTGATGTTGTCAGTCTTCAACTATTCTTGACTTGTGGGTTACAGTTCCAATACTTGGAACCGATCCAGCTGATATATAGCTCGGTCAGCCAAACAATTCCTCCAGCTGCAAGTCTACCCATAATGCCCCTCTCCAAATTACCTCAGATCTTGTTTGCAGGTCTTATGATAAGACACGTCAGCCGACTCCTCTCTCGCCCCACCCCATTAAACATTTAGTTTTCATATCCTGCAGATCAAAAAATGACCTATCCTGTTGGATGTAGTCAGAGGAGATTCTTCCAGGTTGTCCCTTTGCTTCACCACAGCCCAACGCTATAGTGACCATGGATGCTTGCCAGCTGGGGTGGGGGGCATTATCTCGAGAAGACAGTCCAAGGCATTTGGTCCCCCTTCGAGGCCAATCTGCATATTACTGCCCTAGAGCTGAGGGCAGTACTTTTGGTGTTGGAAGCGTTTCACTCTGCCTTACCTCAAGGGACAGTAGCTATTCAGTCAGTCAGCATGTCAGTAGTTAGTTACGTCAACAAACGGGGGAATCAAGTCCTACCCACTGTGTCAAGAAGCCCTCCATGTGTGGAAGTGTTCCATAACTTTCAACCACTTTCTGATAGCACTGCACATCTCGGGGAGTCCAAACATGATAGCAGACAAACTGAGCAGATGCATCCTCATGCCTCACAAGTGGTCTCTGAATTCCAGAATAGTGAAGAAGATCTTTCTTCACTGGGGCCAGCCTTGAGGTGACCTGTTTGCTTCACCCCTGAACAACAAGTGCAAAAGCTACTTTGCTGTAAGTTCTTTCTTACGTTATTTAGAAAGTACTACTAACTTCCTGAGGTTTACTATGGAAACATCTTATGACAAAGTTAACTTTTTGGATGTAACTTTATCTATTAGAAATGGTAAGATGTTTTCTACTCTCCATAGAAAATCATGTTGGAAGAATGCTATCCTCACTTATGACAGTATGCATCCCCGGCATGTTTTCCGAGGAATAGTCAAAAGCCAATTTATAAGACTCTCTAGAATTTGCAGTGATGACTCCAGTTTATTACATGAATTTGATGAAATGGAAAGATTATTCATTGAGAGAGGCTATGACAATAGATTGATTCGAACCATTAAGATGCAACTACTAGGTAAAGAACCAGTTTCTATTACACCTATGATCTCTCATACACATGTTAATACACATGCACATTATCCACCATCTGCAGATAGGTTACGTTTTATAACAACTTATACTAATGACGGTATGGCTATTAGAAACATTATTAGTAGCAACTGGAATGTATTGACCGTTGATAATCAGACAGCTAGCATAGTGGGCCCTACCCCTAGTTTTGCATATAGGAATAATAAGAACTTGAAGAGGCTGCTATGTTTGGATTTAAGATATGATAATGAACCAACTACTAATACTCTGCATAATCTGGGAACTTTTCCCTGTAAACGATGCAATTTTTGCAGTCATATCACGGTCCAACAAGATTTTATCCATCCAGTATTACATTACTCTTTTAAACCGAGGTTTCATGCTACGTGTGATACGTCAGGCTTGATATATCTAGCTACCTGTCGAGTATGTTCTGCCTACTATGTAGGCTTAACGAAAAGGAAACTTAAAAATAGAATCTATAATCATTTATATGATATAAGACGGGGAAATGAGTTTAATGCCCTGGCAAAACATGTTTCCCTATACACTGACCATACGTTTACATTCAGGGTCCTACAGATAGTTCACTGTAACCAGAGAGGGGGTAACTACATGAATTTTTTAGAACAGAGAGAGCTTCACTGGATTCTTCAGTTGAGAGCACATTACCCTCCCTGGTCTGAATTCCTGTATCTCTCTCCAACCTATTTTAAAATCTAGGAAGTAACATAGTTCTACTTCTCATTCATTTATTAATGTTTTTTACTTATGTCATCTTATTTTCAGAGTATTATGTTTTTGATTCTGTTTTGATTTTGTTTTTAGTCATGTCTATGTATATATATATCTGTATAGTCCTATATATATCACATTTTATTATTTGTGCTTTTAGATTTTGGTTTAATCAGCTTCTTGCAGATTCTTCTCTGCTTTTTTCTGACACACTTCTCTATTGGAAATGTGAGTTGGTTGCAGAGCCTCTATTTGGCAAGTTGCTTAGTAACTAATTGGATTTTTCTAGGGAATTGATTAATTGCATAATTGTTTGATGCATCATTTTAGCTTCCTTAGCTTGTGTATATAAAGCAGTTAAGTTTTGTTTTAGTTTAAGATCTGAAGAAGCATATGTTTTATATGCGAAAGCGCTCATCTTGTACTCGTTCTTCAAGGAATAAAAGTTTCGCTACTGGACTTTATTTGGTATTTTGCCTCCTTTCTCCGTGGTGAGCCTGTACGTGTTGTTTGCTGTATATATATATATATATATATATATGTGTGTGTATATATCTATATCTATAAATATATATATATATATATATATATATGTGTGTGTGTGTGTGTGTATATCTGTGTGTGTCATATGTATGTGTGTGTGTGTGTATATATATATATATATATATATATATATTTGAAAAAATATATATATACACACACACACACACACACACACACACACACACACATACATATACGTACATCTTGAATACAAATGTGTGTTGTGTGGTATTTTTCATATATTTAGACATAGAGGCATTGACTGCTGAAGAAGCTCAGCTTACTCTCAGGTGCAGGACAACACTATGGGCTAAAGATGCTTAGAGGCCAGCACATTATTTTATTTTTCAACTGTATAAATGAACTGATTCCTGTTGGATGCCTTTCAACTGTAACCCAAGCAACAAGGATTGATGGTTACACTGAAACTGCTCACATCTACAGTACTGACCACAGCCAAGTGTTTTTGGGAAATGGAAGGAAGCAGGCTTCATAGAAGTATCCATGCATACACAGGAATAACTCAGAGAATCTACAGAGGCAGCAATAGGTCAGACTTGAGCCTTAGACTCTGTAGCTGTGTGGCTGAAACCTGGATTTTTCATCAGCTGTATCTAGCATAACAGTTCCTTGTAGATGTGTTACTGTATAATATTCTGTAGTGCAAAAAGTAATATTTTAAAGTTTGATGTAGCTTTGTTAGTACTGATTTAAAGTATTAATTTCCTTTTTTTCTAGTTTGTTTTTCTCATTTGTATTATATCTTGTATGGTTAAACTCAGAAAAATACGTTTTTTTTTTTTTTTTTGTAAAGAACTGCTTTGGAGGGTTCCCCCGGGCCTTCCTTCCTTCCTTTCTTTCTTTTTTTTTTTTTTTTTTTAATGAAACGCTCTATAGAGTTCAGTGATTGATTTATTTCTTTCATATGGTTCACTTGCAGGTCCTTCAGCGCCTTTTAGATCATTGCAGAAACAACAGAGACAAGGTTCTTCTTTTCTCCTTCTCAACCAAGGTGAGCTCCATATGTTCTTTGTCACGCTTGACCCCTGGCATGAATTAACTCCTGGTACATTAAGCTCTGAGCATCTCAACAGCTGTCAGCTACATTTCTTCTGTATGCACTGAATGAGGATTATTAGTACAGCAGGCTGTAAGTACATAGTGTACACAAACTCTGTTAGTTCTCTGAACCAAGAACAGCAAGCAGGAAAACCACCAGGCAAACGTATATACTGTGGTCTGTGTGGGAGGTTTATTATTGTTATTAGAAGCATTTTTCTTTTCCAGATATTGTTTACTTTTGTGAGTCAACACATTTGCCTCTGAGGCCATGAAAGGCAGGAGCTGTTTGGTTTTTGACTACAGGAGAGGAATTTGAGGGCAAATAAGGTTTACAGAGTTTGTAAGTGCATTTGAAATCATATGCATTTTTATTTCATACTGTTGAAGTACTTGTTACAAGATTTGTTTTGTAACTGAGTTTATGTAAGTACTTTTGAAATTTTTTACTTTTTTAGTTCTTGTAAAGTACTTATGCTTAAATATATATGTAGAAATTAAATTGTCGTATTAATTAAATAAGTGTTTGCCAACATTCTGAATGTAATCTGTATAGGAATGCTCATATGTGTTTGTGTGTGCATAAACACACACAGTTTATATGTAGACAAAATGATCATTTAGTCTTCTTGCTGCAATGGCCTGTTACAACCAAAATGAACTCTTAATTATCTGGAAACTCGGTTAAGTACATTCTTAGTATTCCTGTAGCTGAAGTCTCGTATATTGAGGGCAAAAATGTTACTTCACATGTTTGTAGCTACAAATGAGCCAAGGAATTGTATCTGTAAACCAGTATTTCATTTTATGTAATTAATTATACTATATGCATTTGTGTCTGCATCACAAATTATAGTTTATTTAAGCCTGTGTGTGCACATGGCTGTAATCTCGGGCATCAGTAATAGTTATCTGTGATATAATTAAATGCATAGTCTTTGTTGAAGTTTTCTTCCTGTCACCCATACATTTGCAAAACCCAGCAAAGTATATACACACCGACACACACATTTGTTTATTTTACAAAAATATGAACACACACACACACACACACACACACACACATGTGTGTGTGTGTGTGTGTGTGTGTGTGTGTGTGTGTGTGTGTGTGTAATCTCATATACAAAAATTAGAGCTAGACATGTATTTACACACACACTCAACCCATCTACTTCAGTTTTTATGTATATGCGTGTGTTATACATATACACTTAAAAAAATTGTCACTAGAGAGAACTTATATTTCAGTTGGGTGATCTGGGATCCTGGTGTGTTTTCCATTGCAGGAGTGTTGCACTGTAAGTTGTGCTATTATATAAGGCCATTGTGTTTTTTTTTGTGAATCAGAAGTTGTTGCTTTTTGCTGGTTGGTTTGTTTTCCAGTCATCAGCACCAAAGATATTTGAAGAGAAATGCAGGCAAAGGAATCCGGACATGGAAAACTTTACAATACAAAAAATAAGAAGACAAAGAGGAAAAGTAGAAAAGCAGATCAGTATTGGAGATGTTAAAGAAATAGAAGCTAAGGATGTTATGTGGTCCAATCTCACCTACATTCTTACTCACGGGTTCGGAGCCGAACATCGGCTCTGACTCGGCCAACTTATATTTTTCTAGCACAAAGTCTCTAATTGGCTGGGCTAACCTGGTATCTCATGTTGCACCGCTCCACAACCCCAGATCTCGTTTGCCCCTCGTGGAGCTAGGACGTGGTCTTGCTTGGCTGTGGCTAAGTAGCTTTAAAAGTTCTTTTTCTAGTTGAAAATTATTCTCTTTCTTCACAAAAGCGATTTTAATAGCTGTTTTGCGTATTATTATTATCGTTGTTTTGTGGTATGAGTGTTGCTTTGTGGTATCCCACCATTCCGGAGGGCTAGGCCCGTTTAAGCTAGAGGACCTAGTCCTTACTCCGTTGTGTGGTTTTGTCTGAAAATGTTTGTCCCTTGCTACAGTGTGTGTCTTGTTGTCAGGTCAGAATCGTTTAACTTAGAGATTCTGTCTTTTGTTGTTGGCGGTAGTTTCCCGCCTTATCCGTTGTGGCCTTCAGTCCTTTTTCTGTGCTTGTGTACTGTGGTGTGGCCATTATGTCTAAGGATCAAAAAGAACACAAACCCTCCGGGTTTAAGAAGTGTTCTAAATGTAGCTACAAGATGTCCATAACAGATGGACATGCTGTTTGTGTATACTGCTTGGGGGCTATACATTTACAAGAGTCCTGTAGTTTTTGTCACGCTTTTAGCCCCAGGGTTCTACAGGAGACAAAAAATAAACTTATATTGAAGGGCCTTCTTAAGCCCTTCCTTTGAGGAGTCCTTGGACCCTTCCTCTGGTTCACAGTCTAAAACCAAGATTTCTAAAGCCAAGAAAAGATCTCCGGCTCCATCGGTTACATCGGAGCCACCGGAGAAGACTACCAAATTGGACTCGACCTCCTCGGCTCCATTGTCCTCGAGGCCGCAGGAGGTAGCTGTGATTCTTGAATCTGCCTCGGCTCCTATCCTGTTAGAGCCTATTCGGAGCTGATCTCCTAGTGTCAGACAAGGATCTCCAGATAGGAGATCACAGTCACCCTCTCTCTCCTCCATATCCTCCAGACTCTCTGATTTGGATGTGGATAGGGTGGTCCAAAGGCTCCTGCAGTCGCTGGTTTTGGCAAAATTATTTTCGGCTCCGGAGACAGTCCCGATGAGTGCGCCCATGTTTCCTCCTCCAAGCACCTCCTTGTCTTCTGAGCCGGAGTGTTTGGCTCTGGGTGATGTTTTGCCGGCTCCGATACCTCCTAAGACCTTATCGGTGCCAACGTCGGCTCCGTTCTCTGATTTCGGAGCCGGGGTGTCCTCTGTCGGGCCCGAGGGGGATACTTCGGGACTTTTGTCATTTCCGAGTCTCCCTGTCAGTGCTTCGGCTCGGGGAACCTCAGTTCCAATCTTGGCCTCGGAGGTTGGTCAATCCTCGGATTCGGGGGGACCCGCCTTCGAGGCCATAAGGAGCGCACTGGCCAGATCCTCAGTCACATCACCCAGATCGGTCATTCCATCCCCCTCCACGCCGACAAGAGCCTCTGATCTCCCCCTATCGGTAGACGGTGGAGCCCCAAGGTCTGGGGATACCCCTATGAGCGGTCCCCAACTTTCTGAGGGCCCCTCAGAGTCTGTCCCTGAGGAGCCCCCAAGAAAGAAATTGTGCAAGAGGAAGCACATAGACTCCCAGGATGAGTCCCTCACCTCTGATACCGACCTCGAGGAGTCAGAGGAGTCCCCCAAGTCTTCCTCTGATGACGTCTCTTTCTCCGACATCCTGGAGATTTTGAGGCAGAGAGGCGGCTGGTCATACAAAACCCCCTCTGAGGAGGAGTCAGTATTTCTCAAGACCTTTGGGGCTCAACCCTCTGCCTCCTGTATGTCTCCACCCTTCGATGAGCTCTGGATTTGATCTGTTGAAGGGCGTGGGAGACTCCTGACTCAGTGGAACCGGTGCCAAGACGCCCTAATAAATTTCTGTCAGCTCCCCCTGGGAAAAAGTTCCTGTCCAAAGGGGTTTCTGTGGATGCCATGGTGGTAGCAGCGGCCGCTCAGCAGGAAGTAGCCAAGTCTTCTTCCTCCGTCCATCCTCCTAACAAGGAGTCCAGGAGTATGGACCGGTACGGGAATCGTACCCTCTCTTCAGCGACCTTCACACTTCGGTCTGTGAACTATCTTTGTCACTTTACTCGGGTCCAGAGAGATCTCCTTAAAGAGTTAGGAGATACTCTAACGGGTAACATACCTGAAACGTTAACACAGATGGTTAACGCCCAGTTGTCTACTCTTGGCTCGATTGTCAACTCGTCCATGAGGCTCATATCTTATGCAGCCGAAGGGGCGAGCAGGGCAGCTAGCTCAGGTGTAGCCCTTAGGAGGCAAGCCTGGATGCGCCTGTGTCATTTCGCGGAGGCCTTCAAGTCTTCCTTCACTGGTGCCCCTTTTGATGGGTCCTCACTTTTTGGGACCAAAGTGAAAGACACCCTCACCAGATGCGAGCAAGAGGGAAAGACCCTGTCTGCTGTAGGGGGTCCATTTTTCCCTCCCACCTAGGCCTTACCCCAAGGCTCAGAGGGGAGGAAAAATGTGGTTCAAAAAGTCACAGAAGTCTTTCCCTACTGGTCAAGGTGAGTCCCCCTCCAGAGGCAGAGGAGGGGGTGACTATTCTGGGAGACGCCGCCCTAGGGGCAGAGGAGGCCCTCGCAATTTGGGAGACCGTGATTCCTTTCGTGGGCCTTCCTATCATCATCCCTGATGTATTGCCTGAGTGTGCTATTCTGGAGCCAGTCGGGGGCTGCATTTCGTTGTACCCGGAAGCCTGGGCAAGTATCACTCAGGATCGATGGGTGCTTCGTATAGTTACCAGAGGTTATTCCATCCCATTATTGTCAGACCCTCCTCCACCCAAGAGAATCCCAGACGTTCCACCCAGTCAAAGGGATCATGTAACACTAGAAATTTCAAAGTTGCTGGAAAAAGGAGTCATCCAACCTGTCCCCTCAGACCAGATCGGATTAGGAACTTACTCAAGACTCTTTTTGGTGCCGAAAGAAACAGGGGACGTGAGACCCATCTCAGATCTCAGCCGATTGAACCGCTACGTTCAAAAGTCCAAGTTCTGAATGGTCACCCTTCAGTCTATTTTTCCGTTACTGGGAAAAGAAGTATGGATGTGCTCCATCGATCTCAAGGATGCTTACTACCATATCAAAATGGACAGGGCATCCAGGAGTCACTTACGCTTCTGGCTGGGGGCCAGTCATTTCCAGTTTCATGCCCTGCCCTTTGGCCTCACCACAGCCCCCAGGGTGTTCACCAAGTGTTTGGCAGTGGTGACAGTTCACTTGAGACGTCAAGGATTCCAAGTGTTTCCATACCTGGACGACTGGCTCCTCACCGCCCCCACCAGGCATCTTCTTATTCAGGCCAGGGAAAAGACCATTGCTCTTTGTCATCAACTAGGGATTACCTTGAACTGTGGAAAGTCTGCCTTGCTGCCCTCACAGCGTGTCACATTTATAGACGCAGAGCTAGACACCGTTTACATGCGGGCGTTCCTGCCTCAAGAAAGGATAGAGGTGTTGCAGGGTCAGGTTCGCGCATTGCTGCCCCTCAAGAAGGTTCAGGCCAGATGGATCCTTCAGCTCCTGGGATCCATGGCAGCCACCATTATGTTAGTGCCCCTGCCCAGGTTACACATGAGGCTTCTGCAGTGGCTTCTCTCGGCCCAATGGTCCTTTCAGGAACTTCCGCTGTCCCATCTGATCCTACTCACCGATCGGTGCAAACAGGACCTCTGTTGGTGGATGAGTCCCACCAACTTGAACAAAGGGAATCCATTTATTCCTATGACTCCGGTTGCCACGGTGACCACGGACGCCTCCCAGATGGGGGGGGGGGCATTACCTGGGCAGGACGGTCCAAGGCACCTGGCAGGATCACGAGGTACATCTGCACATCAGTGTTCTAGAGATGAGAGCGGTGTTACTGGTGTTGCAAGCACTGAAGAGCTCTCTTCCCCTAGGAATGATTGCATTTCACTCGGACAACATGTCTGTCGTGTGGTACCTGAACAAGCAAGGGGGAACCAGGTCTTATCCCCTATGCAGAGAGGCTATGCGAGTGTGGCAGTGGGCAGTGTCTTCCCAACGGTTCCTAGTGGCAACGCACATTCCGGGGAAGGCCAGTGTGATAGCAGACAGGCTGAGCAGAGCTATTCTGATGCCTTACGAGTGGTCCCTGAACCACCGAGTTGCGGAGCAGATTTTCAACAGGTGGTGTCAGCCTTGCTGTGACCTTTTCGCCAATCCCCACAATACCAAGTGCAGAAACTACTTCACTCTGATCCCCCCACAGGGGGAGTCAGCCAGGGACACTGTAGTCCATGATTGGCCTCCCGGTCTGCTCTATGCTTTCCCTCCATTTCCTCTGCTGCCAAGAGTGATCCAGAAAGCCATTTCCTTGGGAAGCAAGATGATTCTTATTTCCCCACACTGGCCTCGCCAAGCCTGGTTCTCCTTTCTTCATCAGTATGCAGTGGACAGTCCTTGGACTCTGGACCCAGCGCCAGACCTACTGACACACATGTCGGGACAGTCCCATCCCTCCCTGAGGACCCTCAGGTTGACAGCCTGGCTACTCCACTTCCATCTTTACTCAGACTTCATCGTTTTTCACCTGAGGTAGTACACATTCTATCTTCTTCTCATAAATCTTCTACCAGGAAGATTTACTCCAGCAAGTGGAAAAGATTTTCAATTTGGGCTCAGGCCAAGGGACTGGATCCTTTCACAGCCCCCATCCCTGCTGTCTTACATTTTTTATCCACTCTTTTTTAACAGGGTTCTGCTCCTGCTACCATTAAAGTTCAGCTGGCCACTATCTCCAATTTTCATACCTCTTACGAACCTTCTGTCATGGGGCAATAAGCTATGTAAGGCCTTTTTGAGGGGCACCTTGTTGCTTCAGCCTCCTGTGTCAGAACCCATCATGCCATGGGATTTAAATTTTGTGTTACAGGCCCTGACATCATCACCTTTCAAACCAGCTGCCACCTTTAATTTAAAATTTCTGTCTTGGAAGACTGCATTTTTAATAGCTATCACATCAGCCAGACGGGTGTCAGAGATTCAAGCGTTGTCCATCAAATCCCTTTATTTAATATTTCATAAGGACAGGGTTTCCTTGAGACCTAATTCTTCCTTCCTTTCGAAGGTAACCTCTGCCGTTAACCTCAATCAGTCCATTGAGCTGCCAGTTTTCTTTCCTCAATTTTCCAACAAGGCAGAGTTTAAGTTTCATCAATTGGACGTACACAGGCAGCTTCATTTTTACTTACACAGGACTAAACCACTTTGTAGGTCTGACCAACTCTTTGTGTCCTCCTCTGAAAATAGAACAGGTTTCCCTTTTTCTAAGATTACAATTTCCAGGTGGATTTCTGACTGCATCTCCTATGTTTACTCGTCGGCAGGCAGAGAGTTACTGTTCCCTGTCAAGGCTCACTCCACCAGGGCTGTTTCCGCTTCAGTAGCTTATCACTCCAGACTATCCTTGGATGATATTTGTGCTGCGGCCACGTGGGCTTCTCCACACACCTTCATTACTCATTACAAATTAGACGTGGCTTCTAGGGGCCGGGCTTCCTTTGGTTCCACTGTTCTCAGGTGCACCTTTCATTGAGCCTCCCAGGATAGAGGTGCTAGGGACGCTGTCCCATGAGTAAGTATGTAGACGAGATTGGACCACATAACATGTACAAGTTATGTACTCACCATAACGTTCGATGTATGTGGTCCATCTCGCCTCACATTCTTACATTCCCTCTCACCTTCCCCCTCCTGGAGGATTTGGAGGCGACATTTGTTTCAGGACCTTTTGGTATTGGTTATTTTTTCTTTGCTGCCCTGGTTAGTGTTCTACTCTTCTGACTGTGGTTGCACATGAGGTGTGTTTATGAGATGCTGCAAACTAGATCTGGGGTTGTGGAGCGGTGCAACATGGAATACCAGGTTAGCCCAGCCAATTAGAGACTTCGTGCTAGAAAAATATAAGTTGGCCGAGTCGGAGCCGATGTTTGGCTCTGAACCCGTGAGTAAGAATGTGAGGCGAGATGGACCACATACATCAAGCGTTATGGTGAGTACATAACTTGTAGATCTGAAGTAGGGACTTCATTTGTCAGCAACCTGTAGGTCTTGGATCCGATATCGGATCTGAGCCGGCAACTATTTATACAGCTATGGATCCGAGCTCCTAGATCCTCCCCTCAGCCATAATCCCCTGCTAACCCCAATTGACCTCAGATCTAGTTTGCCGCTTTTAGAAGAGACAGCTGGATTGCAGAGCTCCTGGCGAATTTCAGATAAGTTCTCAAAAACTTGTTTAAAAACAGAAAAATCTTTCTTTTTTAATGCGTGTGTGTGTTTAGGATCCCTTTAGGTTAATTTTATTCCTTTTTTAGTGTAATTCTCCCCTCGCTGGTCGTAGTGTGTGTGTGTGTTTTTTGTGTTTTGGGGCCTGGTGTGCTTGTGTAGTCCTTTTCTTCAGAAATGTCAGAGGCCCCAAAGCCCATTTTTTCTAAGTGCACCGAGTGTGGCCATAAGCTTTCACCGGCGGATGGCCACACTCGGTGTGTTCAGTGCCTTGGGGTTGAACACCTGTCCTCAGGATGCACGATTTGTGCAGGGTTCAACCCCAGGGCACTGAAAGAGCGGAGGTCGAAGCTGGTCCTGGCAGGACTTTTGCCCCCGAAGTCGGCTTCGGACTCCGCTACTCCCGTGGCACCTCCCCAGCCTGTGGTGGTGGCCAACCCTGCCCCCCTTCCTCCAGCCAGGATTCAAATTCCCATTAAAGTGCCAGAGGATAGGGAGGCCAGGAGGGAGAAACGGAGGGAGAAGCACCACAACCGGCGGGCCGAGGCCTCCACTTCGGCCCCCCCCAGCTAAGTGGGCTTCTCCCTCCATGGCTTCCAGGTTTCCTCCTCCTCTGCTCCGATCACCTTGCTTCTCCCCGGGACCGGAGGAGGAGGAGGAGACCCGATCTCCGTCGAGGTCATCGAGGCAGCACTCCAGGCCTGCCTCGGTGGCCTCGTCGAGATCCACCTATAGCCTGTCTGATGCACTCTTGGACCGGATGATGAGAAGGTTCATCCAGGCCCAGCTGCAGATGGGAGTGCTCCTGCCTCCCCCCCCTTCGGGGGGTAGCTCGACACCCTTTTTTGCTTCGATAGCTCCTTCTCCGACCCGCTTCATGGGTTCAGCGCGCTTGAAGCCGGGCAGCGTTGGAGCTGGGGGTGGGTCGGCGCCGACAGTACTGGGTACTTCAGATCCGACCCTGCCCTCGAGTCTGTCAGTTCCCTCGTCGGATCCGACCTCTCGGAGTCGTGGCCCAAGCTTCGGATCCGAGGGATTCAGTGTGCCTTCAGCTCCGTCCAGGTCAGAGCACACTGGTCCCTCGGATCCGACGGTCTCGGCGCCGGTTCCGATCGCTTCATCGGATCCGAGTGGGAGTCGGCTCTCGGTGGCCAGGGAGAGCGGCTCCCCCTCGGCCTTCGATGTAGTGGAGAGGACTCTGTCGAGGGCATCCAGACCCCCAGCCCTTGTCTCGGCTCCGCCCTGCACTCCCTCTATGCTGGGCCAGGCTTCCATCATCCGGCCACAGGGACAGCCTGCTTCAATGTCCCAGGTTGTTCCTTTGGAACAGGACATTGCTGGCGAGACCTCTTCGGACAGCCCCCCCAAGGAAGTGCCTTGCAAGCATAAGTGTAAGAGGAGGCCCGTGGACTGCCCCGAGTCCTTAACAGAGGACACAGACTTGTATGAAGGGGAAGGCTCCCCAAGATCACCCCCTGAGGATGTCTCCTTTGGAGACATCATGAAAATGCTTAGGCTCATTGGAGGGTTGTCTGCCCCCAAGGCTTCCTCCGACGAGTCCGTGTTCCTGGTGGACCTTGTGACCACCAGGGTGTGGAAGGAGCCGGACACTGTGGAGCCTATTCCCAAGCGCCCGGACAGGATCTTGAGCCCCCCCGCAGACCGTCCCCACTGGAGCAAGGGTCCCTATGTTGATGGCAGCAGCCACTAAGAGGGAACTAGCTCAGGAGAGCCCCTTGGTCCATCCTCCGAGCAAGGAGTCTCGCTTGATGGATCGCCTTGGGAAGCGGGTATTCAGTTCAGCGACCTTCTCGGTAAGTTCTCTGAACTACATGGCACATGTCATTAGGATGCAGCGTGATCTTATTAAAGAATACGCTGATTCCCCCCGGAGTCCATGTCGGCGCAGGACAAGCAATTGTACTCCACTCCTTTGGCCACTCTGAGATCTGTTTCCAATACCTCTATGCGGCTTCTGTCTCACGCAACTAAGGGAGCCGCTAGAGCTAGCGGAGCGGGCCTAGTGATGAGGCGCCAGGCCTGGCTCTGGCATTCTGACTTCGCGGAGCCCTTTAAGGCGTCCTTTGCAAATGCCCCCTTTGATGGTTCTGCCTTGTTCGGCAAAACCATTCGAGAGACACTTGTCCAGAGAGAGAAGGACGGGAAGATGCTGTCTGCCGTCGGAGTCCGCTTCTCTGCTCCCCAGAGGTCCTTTTCCAAGAACCAAAAGGGACAGAAGAAGATGTGGTTCCGGAAATCGCAGCATTCCCAACCTGCTCCGGACAACCAGTCCTTCCATGGCAGAGGAGGACAGGGAGGACGCCGCCCTAGAGGCAGAGGGGCACCGAGAAATTTTGGGTCCAGAGAATCCTTCTCTGATCGGCCCACGCAACAGCCCTGAAGGGTTGCCCGACTGCTCCACTCTGGAGGCAGTCGGGGGGCGTTTCTCGAGGCACCTGGCGGCATGGGAGTCCATTACGTCAGACCGCTGGGTGCTTTGGATTATATCCAGAGGTTACAAAATCCCTATACTTCATGTCCCCAGACTCAAGAACCTCCCTGATGTACCACCCGATCAGAGTTAGGCTGCAGCCGCGGAAATCCAGCAGCTGCTAGAAAAAAGGGCCATCCAACCCGTCCCCCCAGACCAGCTCAGATTAGGGTTTTACTCCAGGTTCTTTCTGGTGCCAAAAAAGATGGGGGACCTGAGACCAATCCTAGACTTCTCCCTCTTGAACCTGGCGGTAACCAAGGAGAAATTCAGAGTGGTCACTCTTCAGTCCATTCTCCCCCTGTTACGGGAGAACGACTGGATGTGCTCTATAGACCTCAAGGATGCGTACTACCACATCTTAATGGACAGACGATCCAGGAGGTTTCTCCACTTCCGGCTGAGAGCCAGCCACTATCAATTCAGGGTCCTTCCCTTTGGCCTCACCACAGCCCCCAGGGTGTTCACCAAAGTTTTAGCAGTGATAGCGGCCCACCTGAGACTCCAGGGAATGCAGGTCTTCCCGTACCTGGACAACTGGCTCCTGACTGCCCCAACAAGGCATCTACTCTGCTCACCCAGCATCTACTAGCCCCCCAGTTAGGCATCACGATCAATATGGCCAAGTCCTCCCTTGCTCCAACACAAGTGATAGACTTCATAGGGGTCAGGTTAGATACGAGAAGTCTACGAGCCTACCTCACTTCAGAACGACTACAGAACCTCAGTCTTCATGTGCAGGCCATCCTCCAATCAGAAGCTCCACCCACGGAATTGGTCCTGAGGGCACTGGGCTCTATGGCAGCGGCAATTACACTCCTCCCATGCTTTCGCCTAAACATGAGGGTATTACAGTGGACCCTTCAAGTACAGTGGTCCTTCCAGCTTCTCCCTCTCTATCACCCTGTCTCTATCAGCAAAGCTTGCAGGAGGGCCCTGTTATGGTGGCTGCATTCCCCAGACCTCCATACAGGTCGTCCCTTCTGCGCTCCACCTCCCCTCGTCACAGTGACCACGGACGCTTCTCGCCTCGGGTGGGGGGGGCATTGCTCAGGCAGAACAGTCCAAGGCACATGGAACGACTCAGAGACCTCCCTGCATATCAATGTTCTGGAGATGAGGGCGGTGCTGTTAGCGTTGCAAGCACTTCACAACCTTCTTCCCGTCGGAACTATTGCGATACAGACGGACAACATGTCAGTTGTCTGGTATATCAACAAACAGGGGGGAACCAGTTCTTATCCTCTCTGCTGAGAGGCCATGAGAGTGTGGAAATGGGTGATCTCCACCAACCGCTTTCTAATCGCAACGCACATTCCGGGACGGTCCAACATTCTGGCAGACAAACTCAGCTGCACTATTCTTTCCCCTTATGAGTGGTCTCTCAGCTCCCGTGTAGTGAAGCAGATTTTTGCAAAATGGGGGCAACCCTGCTGAGATCTTTTTGCCTCTCCCTCAAATACGAAATGCGACAACTTCTTCGCCCTGATTCCCCCACCAGGGGAAGCCCCGAGAGACGCTCTATTGCATGCTTGGCCGCCCGGTCTACTTTATGCCTATCCTTCTCTACCCCTGATGCTAAAGATGTTACAGAAAGCCTCTCGGTTGGGGAGCAGAATGATCCTCATTGCCCCATTCTGGCGTCAACAAACTTGGTTCCCTTACCTGTGATCTCACTTGGTGAATCCTTCCTGGATTCTGCATCCCAGCCCGGATCTGATCTCTCATCCATCAGGCTTACCGACCCCGAATCTGGACAACCTGAAGCTGACAGCTTGGCTACTCCAGTTCCACTCATAATTAGGACTCCCAGTATCTCCTCTCCAGTCAAAGCCATCTTGGTGGCAGCGCATAAACCTTCCACCAGGAAGATTTACCGCAGTAAATGGAAGCGCTTTTCCGTCTGGGCGGAGCATCATAATGTGGACCCCTTCACTGCTCCGCTAAGGTCAGTTTTGGACTTCCTTACCAGGCTTTTTCAGCAAGGGGCTAGCTGTTTGACAGTCAAGGTACAATTGGCAGCCATCTCCCATTACCATGTAGGACACGAGACAGGTCCCTTGATGTCAGCTAAACTATGTAAAACCTTCCTCAAGGGTACCTTTCTGCTTAGGCCCCCGATCAGAGAAGCCATACCCCCTTGGGACCTATCGCTAGTTCTTCAGGCCTTGACTGTTTCCCCCTTTGAACCAGCTGCCCCTGCTGATCTTAAATACCTGTCTTGGAAAACAGCATTTCTGGTAGCCATCACCACTGCGAAAAGAGTTTCAGAACTTCAAGCTCTTTCCGTAAAACCCCCCTATTTGGTTTTTCATCAGGATAGAGTGTACCTCAGAACCAATCCATCTTTTCTACCTAAGGTGGCCTCAGAAACCAATATCAATCAGTCCATTAATCTTCCTGTTTTCTTCCCTAATTACCAAAATAAAGGAGAATACAAGCTGCACTCGTTAGATGTGCACAGGCAGCTGCGTTTCTATATTCATAGGACTGCTGGTCACAGACAATCTGATCAGCTGTTTGTTTCCTTTTCTAAATTCAATTTAGGTAAAGCCATTTCGAAGGTCACCTTATCACATTGGATTTCCCAATGTATTCGTCTAGCTTATGAGGCTTCTGCCCGCACCTCAAAGGGTCCGTGCTCACTCCACTCGCTCCATATCTACTTCTACTGCATTCAGATCTAGAGTCCCTTTGGATGATATTTGTTCAGCAGCCACTTGGGCCTCATCTCATACCTTTATTCACCACTACAAACTGGACGTCCCCTCCAGAGGTAGAGCATCCTTTGGCTCCGCAGTGCTCCGGAACATCCTTCCATGATGGCTGCCCAAGATTCAGGTAGCTGGGGACTCTGTCCCACAGGTTGCTGACAAATGAAGTCCCTATTTCAGATTTAGAAGTTATGTACTCACCATAACGTTCCATCTGAGTAGGTGACAACCATCCCCCCTCCTTCCCCCTGACCTTCAGAAGAGTTAGATGGTAGTATTATTCCTGCCTTTTCCTTTTTGGGATACCTTTTCAGGTGTTTAGGAGGGCAAACTTGATCTGAGGTCAATTGGGGTTAGCAGGGGATTATGGGTGAGGGGAGGAGCTAGGAGCTCGGGTCCATAGCTGTATAAATAGTTGCCGGCTCGGATCCGATATCGGATCCAAGACCCATAGGTTGCAGACAAATGAAGTCACTTACTCAGATGGAACGTTATGGTGAGTACATAACTTCTAATTATGGAGTACCTGGGAAGTAAAGGATTCAGTGTAGAAAATCTAAATCAGAAAGCATCACAACAGGATAGAGCAATGGATATCCAAATTAAGGGGAAACCTGTGGAACAGGAAGCAATTAGTCAGGTGTCATATGAAGATATATTGAAAGCTTCCACAGGAAATCAGTAGAAATGTTCACTTGAAGCTGGACAGCAAAGGAAGAAACAGGAAACTGTGGAAACTGATGCAGTCAATGTTGAGGAGTGATAGGCCAGTGAGTTCTCATATGACAGGGCAGTGGATGGCACAGGATGAAATTGAAGAGAATGTGCCACAGGAAAATGCTTTAGAACTTTCTGTAGAATTCCCACAGGAAATGGAAAACAGAACAAAAAAGTGCCCTCAGTTTAGAAGAAAATGAGCGAAGAGAAGAGTTGTTTAATTTAATAGACATAGATATATTAAGATCAATGAAAGAAATAGACTGCAGAAGGTCACTAAAACCCCAAAAGTCAGAAGTTTTATAAAACAAATGAACACAGTAATTAGGACTGTCCATAAAGATCCATGCGATACATGAGAAGTAAACAGGATATATTACTGTGCAGCTAAATTAATAACTGATAAAGTTCTGTCACAAGAACACAGGGTAGTGAGGGAAAGGAAGGGATGAAATTGAATACCATCATGGAAATATCGAATACAGAAAACTATAAAGCAATTAAGCAAGAAGTGTCACTGTTAGATGAATATAGAAGAGGGAACAGATCAACAAACGTACTCAGATGTAATAAAAGAAATGCGCAGTATTCACAGACCAGGATGCAGCATAACTGGCGCAATGTGTGCACTGAGACAGATAGTTGAGAAGAAGCTGGAGGTGAGGAAAGAGCCCAACTGGGCATTCCTAGACTTGGCGAAAGCATATGACAAGGTCCCAGGAAGGCTAATTTGAGCAGTACTGCATTGATTCAAAGTCCCAGAAACATTGATAGAAGTTGTACAGGCTGTGTATAAGGACCCAGTGACTCATGTACAGACAGTGTTTGGTCTCGGAGAGGGGTTCCCAGCGGGAGTGGGCATGCACCAGGATTCAGCTCTCAGCCTACTGCTGTTCAGGAGCTATTTACAGATGCTTCAGATCAGGGATGGGGGGCTGCTTCAGGCAGTATGAGGTTTCAATGTTTCTGGCCCACTCATCAGCGAATGGATCACATCAACATCAAAGAGATGCAAGCCCTTTAAGAATCTGTACAGACAACTTCACAGCTATGTGGTACATCAACATACAGGGAAGCACAAGGTCTTATCTTCTTTGCACATTAGCCCTCCTCAGGCCTGGGATCTAGCTATCCAAATGCAGATTTCTCTCTGTAGGCACTTTACATTCCTTCAGGACAAAACCTGGTGACAGACTGTCTGAATTGGTCTGAGGCATACCCTCCTGAATGGATGCTTCACAGAGAGGTGTTCCTGGACATAGTTCATTAGTGGGATATCCCTCAAGTGGATCTCTTCGCCTCCTTTCTGAACAGACATCTTTCTCACTGCTGTTCCAGAACCCCACGTCCTCTGGCTTGGGGGGGGGTGAATGGCATGTTTTTTTTTGTGTAAGAGGATATTCCTTTATGCTCCTCTCCCTTCCTGTTTTTCCCAGGGTTCTGCATAAGATCCAGCAAGATTCTCCAAAAGTCTTGTTGGTGACTACCTTTTGTCCCAGATGGTACTGGCTTCCTCTGCGTTTTCATCTGACCAGGGGCAATCATCACAAGTTATCTCACCAGATGGATCTTATCACACAAGACAATAGGTTTTGACTTCACCCTCATCTGTCCAGTATTGGGAGACAGACGTTTAATCCTGTTTCAACACCTTTTCTCTGAGGATGTCCATAAGGGTCTGTAGGAGACCAGGAAACCCAATACCAGAAAGTCATACATGTCCAAATGGAAGCGATTTCTTTTTTTTTTTTTTTTTTTTTTTGTTTGGTGTCTTAAGCTTCACCAGGATCTCTTTTTTGTGGGAGTTCCCTTTGGTTCTCTCTTACTTGTGTGAACTGCTCCATTCTTCTGGATTTTGAAAGGCATTTCTTTTTGACGGTCTTTGTGTTTCACTGTTGCAGTCATCACATTTGGGTTATCTGCCTGCAGGTAGCCCTCAGTCGGCCTGAATACCAGAGTCTTGAGATTTCTGCGTCGGATGCTGTCGCTTCTTCCATGACGTCAGGTCATCAGGGGTATAAAACATGCAGCCGATGCCATTACATCAGTCTTTCGGTGCCCAAAGCAGAAGCAATTTGCAAGTGCCGGTCGGCCGCCTCCTGAAATTTAAATATTTCTTGAGTTTCAGACCTGAAGTCTTCTAAAAGATAAGTACCCCGTTGGGGATCATTTTTCTTGCTCTAACTGATGTCAGAAAAAATTAATAATTGTCTTGCCTGTGGAAAGCAAATACCTCACAGAGATTTTCATTCTTAATGCGTCACCTGTTTAGGCCCAGACCACAATGTCCCTCACTGTCATTTTTTTGCCTTGTTCAATGCCTGAACTATTCGTCATCAGGCTATTTTTGTAGCTAAATTCTTTCACTCTCGATCTTCCTTACTCCAAAATGGCTTCAATAAGCCATCCGACTACCGATCTGAAAAAACATAAGAATAAAGACAGACTGCGTAGGTCCAAAACTGCCAACGACACTATCGATAAGTTAGTCGCCAGTCTGCCGGTACTCAGTGAGGAGCTTTTCCAGCCCCTGATACCCGTTTCTGCAGATTCACAGGCCTCTACTGAGACCCATTCAGAGTCCGGTATGTCGCAAGATGCTTCTTCGTCTATGGAACCTGCGGATATCTCTACTTTTGGATGGGTCCAGAGCCGCTGTGCAGGCACCGGCTTCTGAGGGTGTATTCAGGCCTTCCGACTTTCATATTAAACCGACGACTTCATTTCAAACTAAAAATACCGAATTTCTCAGGCCTGAAGTTCGCACTGCGCCTAGGAAACCGGCAACTAAAGCGCATTCTTAGGCCCACATGCCTCAAAAACAAATTCTTAGAATGGCTGAAGACCTCATTACTTTAATTAGGAGAAGTCAGCCTTCCCCCTCAAAAAGACCAAGAACTGATTTTCCTTCTCATTCTTCAGATCAGGAGTCTGGTAACTCCGATCCTTCTGATTACCAGGACATACCCTTAATTACCTGTGAGGATTTTGATGCAGAGGATTCCATTCCCTCTGCTTCCCTTCCAGAAGATTTTTCTTTTGGTGAAACCTTGCATACCCTTAGAGAGCATTTCCGCTGGGAGAGCCAGGACTACTCTCAAACCAAATCCAAAAAGAGACTCCAAGAATTTTTAAACTTGCCTCAGCACAGGCCTGTTGCTATCCCTCCTTTTCTGGAAATTGTAGATGATGTCTTTTTGGAATCCAGCCTTACCCCTGATACTTTGCCTCCAGCTCCCAGGAAACCTGACAGGTACTATAAAGTACTATAAATCCACAAAGCACACTGGAACACACACCAAGAAATCTCCAAAGGAACTCCAGGTAAGAGCAGAACTGAAGTCAAACTTGTTAAGCAACAATTTATTTCCACAACGCTTTTCGTTCAACTGATAGCCAAACTTCTTCAGACAAACAGAGCAAACAACACCCTCACCCATATATACATCTCCCTTTACAAACACATGTTGAAACTAATTGACATTTAAAGGGACTATACCATAAATAACTGAACTGCAATTTAAAAATACAAGTAACTTTTATACATAATCAATCAAATATTCCCTACTAGGTAAAAACCAACATCCTCAAATGCTGGACTATATATAAATAAACCTAATCCAATAAAAAAATCAAACAATCGTAAAATGTTAACCCAACATTCACATTTTCAACGTTTGTAAAAACTTGCTGTTAATATAAAACTTGCTTAAATCTCGAAAGAACATGTAGGCAAATAAAGACAAGTACACAGCAATGTATGTACAACTACCATCAACCCAAACATCAGATGGCCATTGCTCTATCTCATTAAACTTCTTAACTTCAGTATGCACGAGAGAGAAATCTTACCATTAAGACTCAGAGCTCTATAAGAATTCAACCTCAACTGCCAAATCAATTCCTGTCTCTCTAACAATAACTGGTATACATCTGGTGTAATTTGATTTAAAACCCTAAACACAAAAGAGTGAGTGGGATTCTCACTTAAATGTTTGGCCAGGGCATTTTCTAACCTAGCCTTCCTTATACTGTATGCATGCTCATAGATCCTTTCTTTAGACTTCGTGTCAGTCTTGCCCACATAAAATGCGGGACAAAGCTGACAGGAAGCAAGATAAACTACAGACCTCGAAGAGCATGTATATCTTCCCTTTATCCTGTAAGTTTTGTTAGCAATTGAAAAACTGGCCCCAGTTGCCAAGTGCCTGCAACAATTGCGCCCCTCATACTTGAAAGTCCCATCAATCCGGTGACACATACTCTTTAAATTATACCCTTTTCTGTAAGGGCCATAAGGTCTGTCACCCAGTTTACTTGTTATGTCAGAATGAAAACTGAACAAACCCCAGTTCTCACCAGGATACACTTTATTAAATCTGCCTCTATACTGTTAGGGGTAATAAATCTCATCGTAAAACTCAACCTGTTATCCTCCACATTATTTTCATCAATGGAAACAAAAGAGAGAGAGCCTGTGTTAGTGTAACCAATACTAGACATCGTAGTTTGTCCTGTCAAAATAGGTTTGTAAACTCCCATTCTTCATTTGTTTTGTACCTCCCCTATTATTTCCAAAATCATTGACTCAGTGTAACCTCTCTTAGTGAATATGTCCTTCAAAACCTCACATTCTTCAACAAAACTAACATCCTCTGATACCATCTGAGCAGCACGAACCAATTGTCCCTTGACTATAGATTTCTTCTGATGTTGCGGGTGGGCACTAGAGTAGTGGAGCATTGTAGTAGAATATGTTTCTTTATGATAGATGCTAGCCACGAAGCACTTATTTACAAAATCCTTCTTCAAATAAACATCTAAATCGGCTATGCTATTCTTCGCAAAATTGTGGGTAAACTTCAAGAAAGTAGTACTGTTGTTAATCTTTTCTACAAATTTGTCTACCTCCACTCTGTCTCCATCAAACAAAACAAAAGCATTGTCAAGGAATTTTGTATAAAACTTGACCTTAGTCCTGATCTCAAGTGTGTTCAACACATACTGATGTTCCCATTGTGCCATAACCAAGTTGGCAAAACTGGCTCCACACGGGGAGCCCATAGCCAGCCCTACCTTTTGGATGTAGATGTCATTGTTGAACATCACAAAATTATTGGTTAAAATAACGTCCAACAATTCATGTACCAAACGCACTTCGTTACTCTCTGCTCCATGGGCTAGCATCCGCTCCACCACCCAATCAATACCCAAATTATGGGGTATTGAAAATTTTAAATCAGTAACATCTATAGTCAACAAACCAATGCTGTCCTGGAAAGGACATTGTTCGATAGCTGCTAAAAAGGACCACGAATCCTTACAAATCTGGGTCTCTATCTTGACATATTTTTTCAAAATACTGTCAACAAGTTTAGCACTGGCATATGTGATGGAAAACCTAGCAATGTGAAGCTGTTAAATCTCGCCATTTATTCTCACTGATGGGTTCGGAGCTGATCCTCGGCTCCAACACGGCCGATAGCAAAGCTCAAGGTTTGCCAGTAGCTCGAGACCAAGCCCCTTATCCCACAATGCACTGCTGAAATTACCTTGGATCTAGTTTGTCGCGGCAAGAGAGATCTCGGTGATCCAGTTAGCTCGGACCATTTTTGATAAATCGCAAGTTTTAAAAAACTTTTTTTCTACTGTTTTTGAATGATTATTCTTATTTAGTGTGTGTGTGTGTGTGTGTGTGTGTGTGTGTGCGCGTTTCTTGTTAAAAATAATAATAGTTTAAAGTAGGTTAGATTGTAGAGATAGTGACCTGTGTTGGCTTAGTTTTTCTTAGTGTTGGGCCCTTTCTTAGCCCTATATAGTTTTACAATTTTTACTTGTTATTAGTATATTGTTTAGTGTGGGCTTAGTTAGTCCTGTATTTAAACTTTACAGGTTAATTTAGTGGTGTGTCTCTTTATAATATGTCGGATGAGAGAGAGAAGTCTCACCCAAATCGAGGTTTAAGAAATGTCCAGATTGTGGACAGAAAATGTCCGTCACGGACGGACATGTCCAATGTGTTTACTGTTTTGGGGCTAAACACCTCCAAGACTCCTGCAGTATTTGCCACTCTTTTTCATCTAGGGTTCTCCTAGAGAGAAGGAGAAAACTCATAGATAGGGGGTTGCTGCAGCATACCTTCTCTGAGGCGTTGGGTAGCCAGGAAGGTGCCAGCACTTCTTCTAAATCTTCTTATTCCAAACAAGCCAAGAAGGCAAAGAGATCAGAGGGTACAGGGCCATCGGTTTCACAGTCCTCAGAACTGAGTGTCCCTTTAGTTCAGAGCCAGCTCCCAGTCTTGGAGCCGGTCTCTGAGGTTCCCTCATCTCTCCTTCGGTGCATTCCTCGAAGTCTTTGGTCAGCCTCTCTGATATGGATATGGATCGGCTAGTGCAGAAGCTTCTATGGGCACCAGGACTTGCTAAATTGTTGTCGGCCCTGACCACTTCATCGGAGCCAAAGACGATTGAGCTGGACTTGACTACTCCTCCTCCGAGCCGTACTGGACTCTCGCAGCCAAAGGAGCCCGAACCGATAGTTGTCGAACCTATGGAACCGAGACCCACACCGGTGTTATTGGTTCCATCTACTCGGACGTCCTCGGTGCTGACCGAGGATGCTAAGAGCCGACACTCTCATGTCTGGTCCGGGAAGGATAGTCGGACAGATTTGTCAGTGCTGGCTCTTCCTCTCGGGGCTTCGGCTCAGATGAGCTCGGCTCCTACCTCTGGCTCGGAGCCCATGGTTTCGGTGCGGGAGGATCGACGGTCCCTCCGGATCAGTCTACTCCTCTTTGTCAGAGCCATGGTGCTTTCAATGCCATGAGCAGAGTCTTGTCTCCTAAGACATCGTCAGCATCAGTTTGGGCTTCCTTCTCCCCTCAAGCTCCTGTGTCCGCATCTATGTCTACCGGTCCCCCTAAGTGTAGAGAACGCGAGCTTCAAGTGGCTCCACAAAGCATCCCCTGCTCTTCCGAGACCTCCCCAGATCTCCCCACTGAGGAGGTGCCCAGGAAGAGACTGTGCAAGAGGAGGCACTTAGACTCCCCACAGGAGTGTTTGACATCCGTCAAGGACTTGGATGAGTCAGAAGGGTCCCCTTGATCCCCCTCTGAGGATATCTCCTTTGCGGAGATATTAGAGATCCTTAGAGGGGCGATTGGCAGTCCAAAACCCCTACTTCAGTGCTCTTGAAGGCTTTTGGGTCTCAACCTTCCACTTCTTGGGTGTCTCTGCCTTATGATGAGCTCATGGAGCTGATCTCTCGTAAGGCGTGGGAGTCACCGGAGACCATGGAACCTGTCCCTTGGAAGCCAAATAAGTTAATCTCTGCCCCAGTGGACAAAGCCTTTTTGACCAAAGGAGTGCCTGTTGATGCCATGGTGGTAGCTGCCGCCACCAAAAAGGAAGTGTCTGAAACATCCACATCTATCTATCCTCCTAACAGAGATTCTAGGATCATGGATAGATAGGGGAAAAGCATGTTTAGTCCAGCGACTTTTTCTCTGCGATCGCTGAACTTACTTAACCCATTTTACGAGACTGCAAAGAGATCTCCTGAAAAAGCTAGGAGATGCTCACCAGGGTACGGTAGCTGCAGGGGTTGCTGAAAAAGTCAACACACAGCTCACAGCTCACTAGCCTAAACTCGGTTGGAAACTCGTCCATGCGTCTCATATCTTATGCAGCTGATGGTTCGAGTAGAGCTGCTAGTTCAGGCATTGCTCTGCGGAGACAAGCCTGGATGTGTCTCTGTTCCTTTGTGGAACCCTTTAAGTCTTCCTTTATTAGCACCCCATTTGATGGTTCATCACTGTTTGGACCTAAAGTAAAGGAAACTTTAACCAGGTGTGAGCAGGAAGGCAAGACCCTATCTGCCGTTGGAGTCCGTTTTTCTACCCCTACTCGGCCCTACCCCAAGGGTCCTAGGGGAGGGAAAATGTGGTTCCGAAAAGCACAGGGAGCCTTTCTGGACACATGTGGAGAAACCCCCTCTAGAGGCAGAGGAGGGGGTTATAATGGAAGACGCCGCCTGTGCGGCAGAGGGGGTCCGCAGCAACAGGGTGGCAGAGGCCAGTTCTCTGGTCAGCCCTACCAGTGCTCCTGAAAGGAGGCCCGGCTGTTCGGCTCTGGAGGCAGTCGGGGGTCGCATGTCTTTGTACCCAGAAGCCTGGCTAAACATGACATCAGATACATGGGTACAAAGCATCATTTCCAGAGGATATTTCATACCGTTCCCTTCCCCTCCTACTCCTGCAAGCAGAATCCCAGATGTTCCACCCAGTCTCAGGGAACAAGCAATCATAGAGTTCCAAAAATTGCTAGAAAAAAAGAGTCATCCAACCAGTCCCAGCAGACCAAGGTGGATTCGGAACTTACTCAAGATTCTTTTTGGTACCAAAGAAAACAGGGGACTGGAGACCTATCTTGGACATCAGCAGACTCAACCAATTTGTAAAGAAAGAGAAGTTCCGAATGGTCATGCTTCAGTCCATTCTTCCCTTCCTAGGGAAAGACGATTGGATGTGCTCCACAGATCTCAAGGATGCGTACTATCATATAAAGATGAACAGATGCTCCAGGGGTCACCTGCGTTTTCGGCTGGGAGCCAATCATTACCAGTTTCAAGCCCTGCCCTTTGGTCTCACTACAGCCCCCAGGGTGTTCACCAAATGCATGGCAGTGGTCACAGCTCACCTGAGGCGTCTAGGATTCCAGGTGTTTCCATACCCAGACGATTGGCTCCTCACTGCTACCACCAGACATCAACTGACTCAGGCAACACAATATACTCTGACACTCTGCCATCAATTAGGCATTACAATCAACTTCGAAAAGTCTGCCTTATTGCCATTGCAGCATACCGTTTTTATAGGAGCAGAGTTAGAGACTTCAACCACCACTGTACGTCCTCCAATAGAAAGAGTCTCACTTCTTCGCCAACACGTCATCTCACTGGTGTCAAAGAACAAAGCTACAGCAGCAGCGGTCTTGAAGGTACTAGGTTTGATGGTGGCAGCGATCCTGGCTGTACCACTCGCAAGGATGCATATTTGAATCCTTCAATGGCTCCTCTTCGCTCAGTGGTCCTACCAAAAGCTACCAATGCACTACATGATTCTCATCACAGATTCTTGCAAGAGAGACCTTCAGTGGTGGTTGACGTCTCTTCATGTTACAATCGGAAGACCCTTTGTTCTCCCCCCTCCCCCAGTAGCCACTGTGACCATGGACGCTTCCCTGATAGGGTGGGGGGGCATTTTCAGGGAAAGACTGCCCAAGGCTCATGGACGGATCAAGAGTCACATCTGCATATCAGTGTTCTGGAGTTGAGAGCGGTACTTCTGTCGTTGCAGTACTTTCAAGACTCTCTTCCTCTAGGGACAATTGCAATTCAGACGGACAACATGTCAGCGGTCTGGTACTTGAACAAACAAGGCGGAACCAAGCCTTACCCTCTTTGTCGAGAAGCACTCAGGGTATGGCAATGGGCTGTGTCGTCCCACCGTTTTCTGATAGCAATGCACATCTCGGGGAAATCCAGTGTAATAGCGGACAAGCTAAGCAGGGCAATACTGTTGCCTCACGAGTGGTCCCTCAACCAACGAGTTGCAAATCTGATTTTCCGCAAATGGGGCCAGCCTTGCTGCGACCTCTTTGCCAGTCACATCAATACCAAATGCAGAAGCTACTTTGCCCTAATACCACCTCCGGGACATTACCCGTGAGACGCACTTGTACACAATTGGCGTCCGGGTCTCCTATATGCATTCCCACCTATTCCATTGATACCCAAGGTTTTACAGAAAGCAAAGTCGCTGGGAAGGACAGTTATCCTCATAGCTCCCTACTGGCCTCAACAGATTTGGTTCCCCTTCCTTCACCATCATCTACTGGAGGATCCATGGATCCTGGACCCAGTTCCGGACCTTCTGACACACCCGTCAGGGGCCCTCCATCTTCACTGCAGTCCCTAAAACTGACTGCTTGGCTAATCCACTTCCCCTAATTGCCAGGCTTCATTCGCTCTCAGATGATATAATAAAAATCCTTTTGTCTTCTCACAAGCCATCCACCAGGAAACTATATTGCAGTAAGTGGAACAGGTTCTCAATTTTGGGCCAATATACAGGAAATCGACCCTTTCCGAGCTCCTCTATCATCCATTTTAGAATTTTTGACAAAGATTTTTAAAGAAGGAGCAGCAGCTGCCACAGTTCGAGTCCAGTTAGCCGCCATATCAAATTTCCACCTTGGATTTGATGGGTTCAGTGTTATGAGACATAAGTTATCTAAGGCTTTTCTTAAAGGTGCCTTTCACATGAGACCTCCCGTCAAAATTCCTTATTCTCCCTGGAATTTGAATTTTATGCTGTCTCAAATTATTCTCCCTCCTTTCCAAGCAGCATCTTCTTGTGATCTCAAATATTTGTCCTGGAAGACTATATTTCTGGTAGCCATTACTTCTGCCCGCAGAGTGTCAGAACTTCAAGCATTATCTGTTAGGCCTCCTTACATGATTTTTCATGCTGATAGAGTATCTCTCAGAACAAACCCCTCCTTTTTGCCTAAAGTCTGCTCTGAATCCAATATCAATCAGGTCAGTGAGCTGCCAGTCTTTTTTCCCAACCACTCTAACAAATTGGAATACATGCTGCACAAACTTGATGTACACAGACAGCTCAGATTTTATCTTGACAGAACTAAGGAGATTAGAAAATCAGATCAACTTTTTGTATCCTTTTCGGAGGCCAGAAAAGGAACATCTTTATCTAAATGGTTATCAGATTGTATATCCTTTGTTTATGCGAATGCAAGCATGCCATTGACACACAAATCTAAGGCTCATTCTACAGAGCCATTTCTACATCTTCTGCCTTTCAAGCTAAATTGCCCCTTGACAATATTTGTGCTGCAGCCACTTGGTCTAAGCCTCATACGTTTATCACACATTACAAAGTTAATAAGGCTTCCAGGGACAGGTCTTCCTTTGGTTCCACGGTACTGAAAAACTTACTTCCATGAGCCACCTAAGATTGAGAGTGCTAGGGACGCTACCCATCAGTGAGAATAAATGGCAAGATTTAACAACCTCACATAAAGAAGTTATGTACTTACCATAACATTCCATGTTTATCTCGCCTTTATTCTCACGTCCCTCCCTCCTTCCCCCTCCTGGCTGACAGTTGACTTAGAGGCTAGTACCATCGTGGTTATTCAATATTTCTTCTTCTTCCCCTTCGGGAAGTGCTTCCTTGTAGAAATAAATAAAAGGGTATATATACTCGCAGCAAACAAGATCTGAGGTAATTCCAGCAGTGCATTGTGGGATAAGGGGCTTGGTCTCGAGCTACTGGCAAACCTTGAGCTTTGCTATCGGCCGTGTTGGAGCCGAGGATCGGCTCTGAACCCATCAGTGAGAATAAAGGTGAGATAAACAACTCACATGGAACGTTATGTTAAGTACATAACTTCTTTTAGCTAAGACTCTCATTGGTGGGTCCGTGGTACTTTTATGTAGTTTTGGCAATCCAAACAAGGTGGGAATTCTCGGTTAAACCACCAATAAGTAATTAAACATTTCTACATCTATAACTCCTTCCAAAAAGAGGTCTCCCAAAAAGCCATTGATGCGTTTATATGCAGTATTCAATTCACTAACACTAGATGCCTCGTAAGTTTTACCACTACTCACATTCCTCATCCTCTCATTGTAATTTTCCATGTCCATTAACACCAAACCCCCTCCTTGTCTGGTTTCAACACACGCACCGGTAATGATTTAAACATTTGTAATGCCTCATGTTCATCCCTAGACATATTTATATTACAGTTATGTTTAGCACGAGATAAATTCCTAATGTCTGTTTCACACGTGTTTGAACGAGACAAGAGACGGGTGTGTGGGAGGGTTAAAAGCACTAGGTACCCTCATACCTCCACCTAGATGGTGGTTGTTCCCCAAAATTAAGGTCAAGTTCATTTTTCTGATGAACAACTTAAGGTCAATCAACATTCTAGGCAAATCAAAGTGCTGGGCTGTCAAAAAAGTCAAGCTCCTAGAGAAAAGTTCACACAAAACCCGGTCAATGTTGTGACTGGAAAAGTTAACTATTTTAAAGTCATCTTCACTGTTCAACATAACCCTTAGACCATTACTATGTTTCATTTCTTCTGTTGGTCACAGACATATTGCTGTTGCGAATATTCTGCCCCCTCATATTGTAACGATCTCTTGTATTGTACGTTCTCTGATGATTCTGCCCCCCATTCGGAAAAGGACTTGATCACTATCCCTCCCAGCTCTAGAATATTCCGACTCAGCATCGTCAACAAACACCTGCCCATTACCATCTCCAGAAGAAACTCCTGAAGCGGTCTCTGTCATGTTTTCTAATGCTGCAGTTTGGACCTCCCCATGCCCGTTGTCATCACTGCCATGGAAGTGTGCTTGACGGTAACCTGTAAACTTCCTATCCTGTGAGGGAGGGGGTACAGGATAAGCGGTGTGGTTCTTGTATGCCTCAATATCTCTCTCTAACTTCCTCAGCTTATTCTCAGTATTCTTATTCAAATGCTGAGGATTGTAGAGAAAATTCTTGAATAGTCATACCTGTATCGGGTAAAGTCCTCATGTTGTTTGATGTATCTATCCAGTGCTGCTATTTCAAGGGGCAAACTGTCAGCTGTCCGTTGGTAATGCTGACACATTAACTGCATTAACTCAAATCCATGTTTGTCAAACAAATTCATCAGGTCCGTGTGAAAGTCAGAACCTGCAGTTAGACCCGTAGGATACTGCCATGAGCGCAGGCCCTTAGGGACCAAACCAGCTTTCCTACATTCATCAAAGTAACTAATTTCAAGTTGTAACTTTTTAGCTCTAAGTGACTTCTGATCTAACACTTTTAACTGGTTTACCAAAGAAACACTGTCTTTGACTCGCTGATCCTTGTAAGGTGAACCATGAAGTTCAATAATTGACGGACATTCCTTAAGCTAAGAAGAGACATCAGGGAACTCCGATGTCCTTGTGGGAGATGAAACAGGCAACGGTGTCAATGTGGGCGGCACCACCATACTCAACGCTTTCTTCTAGGATCCTGTTCTCCCTAAACCGATAATATTAATACCAGACGAACAATTGCTCTTAGGCTGTTCAATAAACTCCACTCCTCTGCGCCCACTCTCCGACTGGGATAAATTATCCATTCTAGCAGACAGTGATTTTTATTTTTAAATTGCAGTTCAGTTATTTATGGTATAGCCCTTTAAATGTCAATTAGTTTCAACATGTATTTGTAAAGGGAGATTTATATATGGGTGTGGGTGTTGATGTTCTTCGTCTCACATTGCTGCAGTCATAACCAGTGGGTAGTCCGCTGTCCTCGGTCGGCCCGAATACCAGAGAGCTGGGCTGGCGTCGGTCATTGTCGCCTAGAGCTGACGTCAGTACATAGTAGTACTTAAGCGCATGACCGACGCCATATCCTCAGTCTTTCTTGCCGCGTGGTCCGAAGCAGAAGCAGCATTTGCAAGTGCCGTTCGGCGTTCTGAAATTTTCATTTATCGAGTTTCAGACCGAAGACCAAGTTGGGCTAAGTACCCCGTTGGGGAAATCTTATCTTTTCTTGCCTCAGTTATCCGGATGTCAGAAAAAGTTAATTGCATTTCTTGTGGGAAACAGATACCTCATAGGGATTATCATTCTTTCTGTATTCCTTGCTTGGGGCCTGAGCACGACGTGGTCGGGTGTCGCTTTTGTGCTAGATTTAATAAGCGCACCATTAAACGGAGATTAGACTGTGCCAGGCTTGTTTTCGGTAAAAGGTGTAACTATAACATGCCGTCGGATCCCCCGACGCCCGTTACCGCTAAAAAGCGTAAAGATAGATCTTTGAAGTCTAAACCGGATGAGTCGTCCGTTGCGGACGCCGGTTCTACTGAGCCTCCGGTTGAATCTGTGGATCCTGCCGAGGGTTCGGCTGAATCCCAGGCTGAATCCCAGGGGGAACCTTTACTTTTGCAGGAGTTGGCCTCTCAGGAGTTAGGCCCGGCTGAAGGTGCTTCTCAGGTGTCTCTAGTTCCATCCTTACAGAAGGTTATTAGGCCTTCTACTTCAGTGGCTAAAGGCCATGCTAAGGCCAAACCTTGTCTTGTTGGCCCTGGTCATAGTTCTAGCTCTCCAGCCCCTGTTCCTAAAAGGCATATGTTGAAAATGGTGGAGGACTTGATTACTTTGATCAGGGGTTCTATGCCCCCCCCCCAGAGAAGAGGCAGATTTAGAGGGAATGGATCATTCCTCAGACTACTCTGATTCCTCAGCTGAAGAAATTCAGGAATTCCCTTCTTATTCAGATTCGGATGCAGAGGACTCCTGTCCTTCTGCTTCTCCTCCAGAGGATTTTTCTTTTTCTGAGACTTTACATTCCATGAGGGAACATTTCAAGTGGGAAGGTCAGGATTTTTCAGATTCTCGGAAAAGGCTTAGGGAATTTTTGTTTCTGCCTCAACATAGGCCCTTGGCTATTCCTCCTGTCTTAGATGTTGTTCAGGATGTTTTTTCTGAATCTTCCCTTAATCCTGATTCTTTGCCTCTTGCCCCTGTTAAGCCGGACAGGTATTACAGAGTTCCAGAAGCACATAAGTATTTGTACAAAAGTCCTAGAGCTGATCCGGAAACTATTATTCAAGGTCCGAAGGGTATTAGGGCTTCTGTGGCTAAGAATCCAGTTCCTTTGGATAAAGATTCTAGAGCTTTAGATAGGTGGGGGAAAAAAGTGTACACCTCCTCTACGTTAGCTATGAGAGCTTTGAATTGCCAATTTCATATGCTGAAGTATCAGACCTTTTTGTTAGGTCAATTGAAATCTAAGGTGGATGCCTTATCTGAGGGTATAGAGTGTAAGGAGCTCCAGGAGTTGGTTCATGCATCAGATCAAGTTGGCAAGCATTCTTTGCAGTGTGGTTTCGATGCTCTTCAGGCTTCATCCAGGGTGGCTGCTACAGGTTCAGTTATTCGTAGACATGCCTGGCTTAAGGATCAAAATTTGTCAGAGCATGTTAAGGCTCGGATTTTGGATGCTCCTCTTCAATCTGAAGTACTTTTTGGTCCTCCTGTGGAATCAGTTTTGAAAAAGATGGAAGATAAGGCTAAGTCTATGCAGACGGTCAAGGATTTTATGCAGGTGCAGCCTCCTAAGTTTAGTAGGAATTGGCCTGCTAGAGGATGGTCTTATCCTTCTTCGGATTATCAGTCTAAGGGCAAGTCTAGACGTGGTAGAGGGCAGAGCTCACGCTCAGGGTTCTTTTAGACCTAGGACTTGGAGTTCTCCTGCACAGTCTTCTGGTGAGGGCAGGGGTCAGCCCTTTCGTAAACAGACCCAATGACCTGTATCTTCCGCTGCCAGACCCTTCTTTACTGGCAGCTCCTCTAGGAGGGAAGTTGGGACTTTTCAAACAAAACTGGCATTTGATCACCCAGGACAAATGGGTGTTGGATATAATAAGTCACGGTTACAAGTTTTATTTTCACACTTTTCCTCCTTTCAAAGGCATGCCGGATGTGCCTCCTCAGCAAAGGATGGAGGCTCAGGAGCAAATCTCGTTACTTTTGCAGATGGGGGCAATTCAGGTGGTCCCTCCGTCAGAAGTAGGCCTAGGTTTTTATTCCCGTCTATTCCTAGTGCCAAAGAAAGGAAACACTTGGAGGCCAATTCTGGATTTGTCCATTCTCAATACCTACCTAGACATTCCAAAGTTCAAGATGTTAACATTACAACAACTTCTGCCTATGCTAGGCAGAGATCACTGGATGGTAACCCTGGATCTCAAAGAGGCCTATCTTCACATCCCTATCAGGCCCAGCTGCAGGAGATTCCTGAGGTTTCGGGCTGGTACTTCTCATTATCAGTTCTCTGCATTGCCCTTTGGTTTATCTACTGCGCCCAGAGTATTCACAAAAGTTCTGGCTCCTGTAATTGCTTTCTTCAGACAGAGAGGAATACAAATTTATCCTTATCTGGACGATTGCCTGATTCTTGCTCAAAACAAAGACAAGTTACTACAACATCTCCAGTATGTAATGGCAGTTTTAAGGTGCCTAGGGTATTCTGTGAACGAAATAAAGTCCAGTCTAGTACCCTGTCAGGACATGTGCTTTCTGGGTGTGAGACTGAATACAGCTTCTCAGATGGCATTTCTGACCCCGGACAAACAAAGAACTCTTCATCTATACTTCCAGCAGTTATCAGTAATGTCCAGGCTGACTGCAAGGACAGTCCTTCAAGCCTTGGGGTTCATGGCATCTTGCATTCTAGTACTTCCCAATGCCAAACTGCATATGAGGAAGCTACAATGGTATCTCAAAAGTGTGTGGACTCAACACTGCCACGATTTGGACACTGTCATTCGGATTATACCTTGCATCCAGAAGGAATTCTTGTGGTGGGCTCAGGAATGTCACCTAAACAAGGGACTCTCTGTGATCCGACCAGAGGCGAGTCAGATCCTAACGACGGATGCCTCGGACTTGGCTTGGGGAGCACACTTCAATGGAAAATGGATTCAAGACATATGGCCTCCCAAACTACTACATTTGCATATCAACATGAAGGAGATGTTAGCAGTCCAATTTGCCTTGATGGCCTTCAAGGACCTACTTCAGCCGGGACAGGTGTTGATTCAAACAGACAACACAACAGTCATGTGGTACATCAACAAGCAGGGGGGAACCCATTCCTATCCTCTTTGCAGACAAGCAATGATTTTATGGGAGACTGCTCTGAGTTTGCATATCAATCTTCAAGCACGGTTTCTGCCAGGAGCACAGAACTCCCTAGCAGATGTATTGAGCAGACAAATTGTGGATCCTCACGAGTGGAAACTGGACCCTCAGGTATTCAAACAGTTGACCGTGGCTTGGGGAGCTCCAGACATAGATCTGTTCGCTTCTCCACTGAATTTCCAACTGCCAAAATTTTGCACAAGGATGTTCCATCCAAATGCTTGGAAAGTGGATGCTCTATCTTTCAGTTGGAACAACCTTCACGTTTATGCTTTCCCTCCTCTGCCTCTTCTTCCCAAGGTACTCTTGAAAGTCAGGCGGGACAAGCCTTGCATGATTCTAATAGCACCAGATTGGCCACGTCAGCATTGGTATCCTCTGCTGAGGAGTTTAATTCAGGAGCCTCCTTGGCCTTTGCCACAGGTTCCTCATTTGTTATCCCAGTCAAACAATCATTTTCTCAATGTTCGGGTGCAGTCCCTGCATCTAACAGCCTGGCGTATTCTGTAATAGAGCCGGTGGGGTCTCAGCTTCCTCAACAGGTTTTAGATGTCATTTTGGAAGCCAGGCGGCCTAGTACTAGAAAAGTTTATGCTGATAAATGGAAGAGATTTTTTCTTTGGAGCACAGCAAAGGGCTTTGATGTTTCAGTACCTAATTTGAGTTTTGCACTACAGTACCTTACTGAATTACTGGACAAAGGTTTGTCATTCTCTTCTGTGAAGGTTCATGCTGCAGCCATTTCTGCTCACTATGATTGTGACCCTCCTTTATTTTCTCACCCTTTGTTCAAACAGTTTCTTAGAGGGGCAAAGAATATAAGACCCCCACGTAGAGCTCCTACTCCTTCCTGGGATCTCAATTTTGTGTTGGAAAAGCTTACTTTACCTCCTTTTGAACCTGCAGCTACGTCTGAATTGAAGTTTTTCTCTTGGAAGACTGCTTTTTTGTTGGCCATTACTTCTGCTAGGAGGGTATCTGAATTGCAGGCACTCATGGCAGTTGAACCCTTTCTGATTTTCCATAAAGATAGAGTCTCTTTGCAAACTTACCCTACTTTTATGCCTAAAGTGATTTCTAATGTGGCCTTAAACCAGTCTATTCATTTGCCTACTTTTTATGCTGATCCCCAAAGTAAGGGGGAAAAAGTCTTGCATTCTTTAGATATCCACAGGCAGCTACGTTATTATTTGAGCAGAACTAAAGAGTTCAGACAGACTCAACAGTTATTTGTTTCCTTTGCTTTGGGTTCACAAGGGAAAGCTGTTTCAAAGCAGACTATTTCTAAGTGGATTGGTCAATGTATTGCTTTTTGTTATTCTCATCATGGGAAGAATGTTCCTGCTGGGATCAGACCTCATTCTACTAGGGCTACTGCCACGTCTACTGCTTTTTTGAGGGGGGTAGCTACTAAGGATATTTTGGAGGCAGCTACTTGAAGTTCAGTACACACTTTTACTAAGCATTACCATCTCCCTCTTTATTCCAAGTCCAGGGCTGGGTTTGCCACTGCAGTTTTACAGGGCATGTTAGCAGCTCCTAATACTATTTAGTTTGCCAGCCTCCCTTTTCCTTTGCTTTGGGATTCTACCCACTGGTTATGACTGCAGCAGTGTGAGACGAAGAACATAGTACAGATGTCCTTCATGGATGCATCTGCAGTCATAACAACTGGGTTGTCCTGTCGTCAGGCAGCCCTTCAGTCGGCCGGATTCCAAAGTCCGGGTCCGGCTTCGGCTGATGTCGCACTTCACCCGACGTCATCTCTGTTGGTCTTCGGGTATAAAGGCATCAGCCGACGCCATTTTCCTCAGTCTTTCTTGCCGCGTGGCGCCCGAAGCAGAAGCTGTTCGCAAGTGCCGGTCGGTCGGATCCAGAGATTACTTCTACCGAATACTACTTCGAAGACTTCTAAAGCTAAGTACCCGTTGGGGACTCTTTCTTGCCTCAGCCGATGTCAGAAAAAGTTAATAATTGTTTAACCTGTGGGAAACAAATACCTCATAAAGATTTCCACTCTTATTGTCTGCCTTGTTTAGGCCCAGCCCACGACGTAGCAGCCTGTTCGGCCTGTGCTCGTTCAACCGACGAACGCTTAGGCATCGGTCGGAGTTTGCTGAACAGTTTTTCGGTTCTGATTTTGCGTACATTATGCCGCCGGATCCTCCGACTATCCAATCTGCCAAAACGCAAAGATAAAGACCGACACTCGCGGTCCGCGGTTCGGCCGAAACCATGGTTAAGCAAACGCGAGTGTCTCGGTTTCGGCGAAACCGAAAACTGATCAAAGTACAGCTGAATCTATCTCTACAACTGAGGCCCCTGCTACCACTCTTGAAACGGCCTCAGAAATTTTATCCACTACGGTGGTTGCCACTGACTTATCAGACACCATTCCCTTGGATGTCTCTACCCCAGCACGTGGTGCTGCTAGGCCTCCAGCAGCCATGTCCATTAAGGCCTTCGCCAGGGCTAAAGCAGCAAAGACTACTAAAACAGTGCCTGTTAAACCCCCTACAACCAGGCCCTCCTCTAGTTCTCAAATGCTTACTCTGGCAGAAGATTTAATTTCATTAATTAGAGGATCTCAATCTCACCCAGACAGGGCCTCTCAGCCCCAGAGAAGAGACCTAGGGCAGAGCCCCTGAGCCAGTGTCCTCTGATGAGTCTGCCGATGAATCAGACATAACTGATCAGCCAGAGGCTCCTTTCTCCAATTTTGAAGACTCTGATGCTGAAGAATCCATTCCAGCTGCTTCCCCACCAGAAGAATTCTCCTTTGGGGAAACCTTACATGCCATGCGAGAGCAGTTCCAATGGCAGCAACAGGATTTTTCAGACTCCAGAAAAGACTTAGGACCTTTCTGCACCTTCCACAGCACAGGCCCTTAGCTATACCTCCTGTTCTCTCTGTGGTGGATGATGCTTTCAATGATGTCTGCTCCGCACCAGATTCTTTACCTCCAGCCCCTGCCAAACCAGACAGATTTTACAGGGTGCCAGACACTCATCACCACCTTTACAAGGCCCCTCTTGCAGACCCGAAACTATATCCCAGGGTCCCAAGGCAGTAGCCGACCATAGCAAAAACCCTATTCCTTCAGAAAGGGAAGCAAGGTCATTAGACAGATGGGGCAAAAGGTCTACACTTCAGCTACTCTCTCAGCTAGAGCTTTAAATTGTCAGTTTCACATGATACAATACCAAGAGTTTATGCTTGATCAGTTAACTAAAAAGCTAACCACTGATGAATCTCTTGATAAGAAATATGTATTAGAAATGGTAAATAACATACAACAGGTTAGTAACCATTCCTTAAAATGTGGCTATGATGCACTGGAGGCTTCATTTAGATCAGCCATGACTGGCACAGTGATAAGAAGGCATGCATGGCTAAAGGAGCAAGCTCTACCGGATCATGTTAAAGCTAAGTTGCTAGATGCTCCTATGGATAAGACAAGTTTGTTTGGTACACCTGCCCAGCAGGTTATGAAGAAAATGGAAGAAAAGGCAAAATCTGTTCAAACGGTTAAAGATTTCTTGCAGGTTCAACCCCAAGGTTTAGCAGGAACTGGCCTGCCAAAAATTGGTCCTTTCCTGACTCCACAAGACCTCAAAGGGGCAGGAATAGACGTTCCAGAGGCAGAAACCAATCCAGGGAGGTGCCTACAGAGGACGACAGTGGCAAGGTAACAACAGAGGCACAGACACAACCTCTGCCACTACATCAACTCAACCACAGTGACTTAACCCTAAATCCGCCTACCAGGGAACAAATAGCAGCTCCCTAGGCGGAAAATTAACCTTATTTTCAAAGAACTGGCACTATATAACAAAAGACAAGTGGATTTTACAAACCATAGATCAAGGTTACCGGTTCCACTTCCACACTTTACCAGTCAAAAGAGGAATGCCAAATCTACCGCCAAATCAAAAAACAGAGGCTCTACAACAGATAATGCAGTTAGCAAACATGAGAGCTGTGGAAAGAGTGCCAACAGCAGAGCAAGGAAAGGGGTTCTACTCCAGACTATTCCTAGTTCCAAGAAAGGAAAAAGTTGGAGACCAATTCTCGACCTGTCCGCCTTAAATACATACATCATTGTCCCAAAATTCAAAATGCTGACCCTACAGCAACTTCTTCCCATGCTGGGCAAGGAGTGTTGGCTGGTAACTCTAGATCTCAAGGAGGCATACCTGCACGTCCCCATTCGACCAATCTGCAGAAGATACCTCAGATTTCTTGCAGGATCAGAGCACTATCAATTCTCAGCATTGCCCTTTGGCTTATCTACTGCCCAGAGTATTCACAAAATGCCTGGCATCAGTAATCGCCCATTGCAGACTACAGGGAATTCAAATTTACCCATACCTAGACGACTGCCTGCTACAAGGGGACAACAAAAGCAAGCTGACAACAGATTTACAAAGGGTCATTTACTTGCTGCAAGCACTGGGATACACAGTCAATCTACAAAAGTCAAGGCTGATACCATCCCAAACAAGGACATTCTTGGGCGGAATTGGACACAGTAAAACAGATGGCATTCCTAACAAAGGAAAAACAAAAAGAACTCCCTCTTTACTTCTTGGCACTAACAAAACTGAACAAGCTAACAGCAAGAAAAGTACTGCAGGCCTTGGGCTTCATGGCATCATGCATAATCTTGGTTCCACTTGCCAGACTACATATGAGAAAACTACAGTGGTACCTAAAGAATTTATGGTCTCAACACAGACACAGCCTAGAAACAGAAATCCCACTAATTCCATGCTTAAAACAGGAGTTCCTATGGTGGGCTCAGGCATGCCAGTCAAACCCAGGGCTACCCTTTCGCAGATGTCAAGCAAGCCAGACCATCACAACAGACGCTTCAGACCTAGGATGGGGGGCCCACATGCTGGACAAATACGTGCAAGGATTGTGGACACAGGATCAACTTCACCTGCACATCAACCTAAAAGAAATGCTGGCAGTAAAACTGGCAATCCAAAAGTTCAGACCATTTCTCAAAGAGGGCCAGTTGATGATAAGGACAGACAACACCACAGTCTTGTGGTACATCAACAAACAGGGAGGCACTCATTCATACCCCCTATGCAGAATGACTTTGGAGCTGTGGACCCTGGCACTCAGCTACAACATCCAGTTACAGGCAATATTTGTACCGAAAAGAGAATACTCTAGCAGACATATTAAGCAGAACCACATCGGATGCCCACGAATGGAAGCTGCACCCGGACATCTTCAAGACCATCTCAAAGAAATGGGGAATGCCTCAGATAGATCTATTTGCATCACCTACCAATCACCAGCTCAAAAATTCTGCACAAGGACATTCCACCCACTAGCATGGAAAGTGGATTCGCTCTCCTTCAGCTGGAAAGGCCTAACAGCATATGCATTCCCACCTCTTCCCTTGATACACAAGGTATTACTAAAAATCAAGGAAGAACATCCAAGGATAATCCTGATAGCTCCAAACTGGCCAAGACAACACTGGTACCCACTGCTGAGGAGCATGTCTCGAACAATATGTGGCCAATACCCTGATGCCTTTGATGTTAACTCAGAACAACTACAGCATCATACATCCAAACCTAAAACGTTGCAACTGACTGCATGGAACATCACATAGCAGCAGCTAATCCAGAACTTTCCCAAAGAGTTAGAGACATTATTCTTGAAGCACGCAGACCTTCAACAAGAAGAAACTATGCTGGAAAATGGAAAAGGTTTGTCATTTGGAGTACTGAAAGAGGAAAAGATGTGTCAAACATAGATATGCCTAACATTCTGGAGTACCTAGCCGAACTTCTTCATTCAGGCCTGTCCTACTCCTCCATCAAGATACATGCATCAGCTATTTCAGCAGAATACAGCTTTGATCCACCTGTTTTTTCTCACCCTTTGCTCAGGCAGTTCCTCAGAGGAATCAAGAATGTAAAACCTCCAAGGAAACCACCATTACCAGCTTGGGACTTAAACTTTGTGCTAGAAAAATTGACACTATCACCCTTTGAACCAGCAGCAACAGCAGACCTACAACACCTGTCATGGAAAACTGCTTTCCTACTGGCAATTACTTCAGCAAGGAGGGTTTCAGAACTACAGGCCTTAATGGCAGTGCAACCCTTCCTAATCTTCCACAAAGATAGAGTGTCCATGAGGACTAATCCTACATTTATGCCTAAGGTGGTATCCAGAGTGTCTTTAAACCAGGCAATCCACCTTCCTACCTTCTTTCCCAACCCACAAAACAGAGGGGAAAGAATATTGCATACCTTGGATGTACATAGACAGCTACGCTACTACTTGGACAGAACAAAAAGTAGCAGAAAGACTGACCAACTTTTTGTAGCCTATGCAACAGGAAGGGAAGGAAAAGTTATTTCCAAACAGACAATCTCCAAATGGATAGGAAATTGCATACGATTCTGTTATGCCTTCCATGGAAAACCAATTCCACAGAACATAAGACCTCATTCTACAAGGGCAACAGCCACTACCACAGCCTTCTTAAGAGGAGTGGCAACCAAAGACATTATTGAGGCGGCTACTTGGACCTCCGTGCATACATTTGCCAAGCATTATAATTTGCCTCTATATTCCAGATCCCGAGGAGGGTTTGCCACTGCTGTACTGCAAGGGATCCTAAACACACCATAATCTAGTTTTATCCTCCTCCCCTTGTTGGCTATGGTATTCTACCCAGTTGTTATGACTGCAGATGCATCCATGAAGGACATAGTACAGTTTTGTACCTACCATAAATGTAGATGTCCGAACTGGATAGCATCTGCAGTCAGGATTACCCTCCCTCCTTCCCTCTGTGGTACTCCAAGGGTGTTTACCCTCCTAATAGCTAGCTGGTGGGGAGTCTTTATGGTGTATTTGTTTGTATATATGTGCATACATGCTTATTTTTGTGTTTACCTCTATCTTTTGGAAACATTGGCATCTATCTAAATTTTAGCCTTCAAGAGGGCTACTGGCATCTGGGGCAAGAAACACTGAGGAAAATGGCGTCGGCTGATGCCTTTATACCCGAAGACCAACAGAGATGACGTCGGGTGAAGTGCGACATCAGCCGAAGCCGGACCCGGACTTTGGAATCCGGCCGACTGAAGGGCTGCCTGACGACAGGACAACCCAGTTGTTATGACTGCAGATGCTATCCAGTTCGGACATCTACATTTATGGTAGGTACAAAACTGTACTTTTTGTACCTACCATAAATGTAGATGTTCGAGGATCTACATTGCTGCAGTCCAATTATCCCTCCCTCCTTCCCCTCTATAGTTTGTGGTTGCTGTGTTTTTGGGATAATCTTTATTTCCACACTGGTAGTTGTTGGGTGTTTACTATTTTGGCTCTGGCCTTCTTTCATTCTTAGGCCTTCTGACATCTGGGGCAAGAAAGACTGAGGATATGGCGTCGGTCATGCGCTTAAGTACTACTACGTACTGACGTCAGCTCTAGGCGACAATGACCGACGCCAGCCCAGCTCTCTGGTATTCGGGCCGACCGAGGACAGCGGACTACCCACTGGTTATGACTGCAGCAATGTAGATCCTCGAACATCTACATTTATGGTAGGTACAAAACTGTACTTTTGCTCTGTTTGTCTGAAGAAGTTCGGCTATCAGTTGAATGAAAAGCGTTGTGGAAATAAATTGTTGCTTAACAAGTTTGACTTCAGTTCTGCTCTTGCCTGGAGTTCTTTTGGAGATTTCCTGGTGTGTGTTCCAGTGTGACTTGTGGATTTAACTGGAGTTTCTTTGGTATACCTAGTTTGAGGTACTATAGAGTACCTGACTCCCACAAATTCCTCTTTCAGAATACTACTGCGGATCCAGAGACCATTTCCCAGGGACTTAAAGGCATTAAGGCTACAACTGCCAAAAATCCTACCCCTTAGGACAGGGATTCTAGGGCTTTAGACAGATGGGGTAAGAAAGTATACACTTCTGCTACTCTTGCCATTAGGGCTTTAAATTGCCAGTTTCATATGTTAAAGTATCAGCAACATATTATGGAGCTAGTTAAACAGAAAATTATGTTGATTCCTGATTGTGCAGAACACAAAGATTTGCAAGAGTTAATGCATTCTGCAAACCAAGTTGGTAGACATACTTTGCAATGTGGGTTTGATGCCTTAGAAGCATTTTGCAGGGCTGCTGTCACTAGGTCTGTTCTTAGAAGGCATGCTTGGCTTAAGGAAACAAACTTGCCAGATCATGTCAAAGCAAAATTACTAGATACACCATTAAACCAAGAGCATCTATTTGGCAGTAAAGCAGAAGTCCTCAAAAGGATGGAGGAGAAAGCTAAACCTTTGCAAACTGTTAAAGATTTCTTACAAGTACAGCCACCTAGATTCAGTAGGCATTGGCCTTCTAAAAACTGGTCCTTTCCAGTCCCTTCCAGGCCTCCTCAGTCCAAACCCAGGGGCAGCAGACCACCAAGACTTCAGTCTCAGGTTATGCACAGATCTAAGCAATGCAGTGCTCCCACATCCAAAACAAGGAGTAGTAATCCACCGTCCTATGGTAAAATCTCACAATGATTTATTCTTAACTCTTCCAAGCCCTGCCTAAGTACTTGCACCTTTAGGAGGGAAACTTGCCCTGCATGCCAAAAACTGGGAGTACATTAGCCAGGACAGATGAGTCTTAAACACTGTTTCCAAGGGATACAGATTCCACTTCCAGTAAACCGTGGTGGTGCAGAGGTAGCGTTGTCGCTTCACAGCAAGAGGTTCTCCCGTTCGATTCTCGGCTGGAGCGCCTTCTGTGTGGAGTCTGCATGTCCTCCCTGCGGTCGAGTGGCATTTGAAAGACATGCGTGAATGGGCTTGCCTTCGTTGAAGGTTGGGTGTCGGGCTGGCACCTTGGCACCGTAGAAATCGACTGCCAATCATTAGTGAACAAGAGTTCCGCTGTGGCGATCCCTAACCGGGAAAAGCTGAAAGAAAAGTAACAATAGATTCCACTTCCCCTCACTCCCAACCCTAAGCGGATGGCCAGACCTTCCCCCAAACCAGTGGGCAGAGGCCTAAAAGCAAGTACTTTCTCTTCTCAGTATCAAGGCTATTCATCCTGTCCCAGCAGAATAAAGGGGACAAGGCTTTTATTCCAGACTATTTCTGGTACCCAGTAAAGAAAACTCTTGGTGTCCTATCCTGGGTCTGTCTATTCTCAACACCTTTCTGGTGGTTCCAAAATTCAAAATGCTAACTCTCCACCAGCTGCTTCCTGTGCTAGCCAAGGATTTCTGGCTAGCGACCCTAGACTTAAAAGAAGCTTATCTCCACACTCCCATAAGGGGATCTTGCAGGAAATACCTACTCCTCAGAGCAGGCTGTATGCACTATCAGTTCTCTGCACTTCCCTTTGGTTTATCTACTGTGCCCAGGGTATTCACAAAGTGCCTAGCTCCAGCCATTGCATATTGCAGGCAGAGAAGAATTAAAATTTATCCATACTTGGATGATTGCCTGATTCAGACGGATAGTCAGGAATTGCTACTACAGCACCTGGCATTTGTAAAGAGACTTCTACCTTCACTGGGATACACCATCAACGAAAAGAAGTCACAGCTGGTATACGGCCAACAGATTGTATTCCTGGGAGCAAGCTTGAACACAAATTCCCAGATGGCATTCCTCACTCCAGAGAAACAAATTTATTTGACAAACTACTTCATCTACTGGCCACCAAAACCCGGCTATCTGCAAGAAAAATACTGCAAGCCCCTAGGGTCCATGACCTCTTGCATTCTACTAATTCCATACGAGGAAACTTCAGTGGTACCTAAGATGTTTCTTGTGTCAACATTCTCAGGACCTGGAAACAATAATTTCTATCATTCCTTGCCTAAGGACAGAGTTCCTTTGGTGGGCAGAGGCCTGCACCCACAACAAGGGACTCCCTTTCACTCTACCCCCTGCCGCCCAAACCCTAACAACAGATGCATCAGACTATGTATGGGGATCTCTCATAGCAGGGTAGTGCATTCAGGGCAAATGGAGCCCAAAGCAAAGGCACCTGCATATTAATCAAAAATAAATGTTAGCTGTACAGAATGCTCTGACAGCCTTCAAAGACCTTATTCTTCCAGGACAACTTTTGGTAAAGGCAGACAACACCACAGTTATGTGGTACATAAACAAGCAGGAGGGAAACCATTCCTACCCACTCTACAGATTAGCCATGGCTCTGTGGAACACAGCCTTGAGCAGCCAAGTGCACCTGCAAGCTCAATTCTTGCAGGGCAAACTAAATTCACTGGCAGACGACTTAAGCAGAAATCTCATGGATCTACATGAGTGGAAACTGGAACCGAAAATATTCAAACTTTTGAGGAACAAGTGGGGGACACCAGAGGTGGACCTTTTTGCTTCCTCTCAGAACTATCAATTGAGCAAATATTGCACCAGAACTCCCCACAGCCAAGCTTGTAAAGTGGATGCCCTTCCTTTACCTGGGAAAGCCTCTCAATCTATGCCTTTCCTCCTCTACCCCTCCTCTTGAAGGTTCTACTAAAGATCAAACTGGACAAGCCAAGGACAATCCTGATTGCACCAGACTGGCCATGCCAGCACTGGTACCCTCTTTTACGAAGTCTGACACTGCCACCCTGTAACCTGCCTCAGACTCCGTCCCTGCTGTCCCAGCAGGCGGGCCATGTTCTAAACCCTCAGCTACAGACCCTGAACCTTGCAGCCTAGCTCATCCCCTGAACTCATCACCAGCAACCCTCAGTAAGCAGTTGCTGGAGGTCATTCTTGAGGCAAAGAGGCCTAGTACTAGAAAATCCTGTTCGGAAAAGTGGAAACGATACTGTTCCTGGAGCCAGTCCCAGGGAAGGGACACGACTGTGCCCAGCATACCTCATATACTTGATTACTTAACAGCAATGCTCCTCAAGGGCCTATCCTTCTCTTCAATTAAGATTCATGCCTCTGCCATCTCAGCTCATTATAATACTTAGCCACCTCTCTTCTCTCATCCTCTGGTAAAACAGTTCCTGAGAGGAGCCAAAAATTTAAGACCCCCCCCCCCCCCAGGAGAGCTCCCACTCCAGCCTGGGACCTTAACTTTGTATTAGAAAAGCTCATGCTTCCATCTTTTGAACCTGCTGCTACAGCTGAGTTCAAATTCCTTTCATGGAAAACAGCTTTACTTCTAGCCATCACTTCAGCAAGAAGAGTGTCTGAATTGCAGGCCCTTATGGCAGTGGAACCCTTCATTATCTTCCATGTGGACAGAGTTTCCCTCAGGACTAACACATTTTTTATGCCCAAGGTGGTGTCTAGTGTGGCTTTAAACCAGTCTGTTCATTTGCCAACTTTTTTCCTTATCCTCAGAATAAAGGGGAAAGGATCCTGAACTCCCTGGACGTGAACAGGCAGCTTAGGTTCTATCTGGACAGGACTATGCCTCTCAGAAAATCTGACCAGCTGCTAGTCAGCTTTGCTGCAGGGGCAGAGGGCAAGGCCATTTCAAAGCAAACCATTTCTAAATGGATAGCACACTGCATCCATTTCTGCTACAAACAACATGGGAAACCTACCCCACAGGGGATCAGAACACATTCCACTAGGGCTACATCTACCTCTACAGCATTCCTCAGGGGAGTCCCTACCAGGGACATCCTGGAAGCTGCAACCTGGAGCTCTGTACACACCTTCACCAAGCATTACCACTTACCTATCTTTTCTAAATCCAGAGCTGGATTTGCCACAGCAGTTCTACAGGGCCTCATTGCCAGCCCTAATGCTTCTTAACTACCTCCACCCTTTCTTAGCTTTGGGAATCAACCCAAATGTGATGACTGCAACAGTGAAACACGAATAACATAGTACAGTTGTGTACACTTACCATTTGTGGATGTTCGAGTGTATTCACTGTTGCAGTCCTGGTTACCTCCCTCCAGCCCCCTGACTTCTCTTTTCTTCTACCTATCCTTTTTGTTTGGCATATCTTATATCATGTGTATTTGCTTTTTGCTGGAGATGTTCCACGCTATGTAATTGCTTCCTATTTTGGGAGCACCTGACATCTGGGGCAAGAAAAACTGATGGCATCAGCTGCATGTTTTATACCCCTGCTGACCTGACGTCATGGAAGAAGCGACAGCATCCGACGCAGAAATCCCAAGACTCTGGTATTCAGGCTGACTGAGGGCTACCTGCAGGCAGATAACCCAAATGTGATGACTGCCACAGTGAATACACTTCAACATCTACATTTATTCTAAGTGTACACAACTGTACTTTATTCTTTTCATCGCAAGCAGATTTCTGTCTCTGTTTGGGCCCATTCCACCAGGGCAGTAGGCTCCTCTGTAGCTTTGTTCAAGGGTTTAGACTGCAATTCTATCCTCAAAGCTGTCACTTGATGTTCTGTGCACAACTCCACCAAACATTACAAGTTGGATGTCAGAGCCAGGGTTGGGTTTGCCAAGTCTATTATTCATGGGTTTGTGGAGGGTTCCTCTTTGGTTTCCTCCTTCCTTTCCTTACGGTAGCTTTTATATTCTCCCATAGGTTATGAATACTGCAGCCACAATATGGAAGGATATAGTACAATTGTGTAAAATCTTACCATTAACAGTAGATGTCCTTCCCTTCACTATTGCAATATTCAGTCCCTCCCTCCTGCCCCCCCCCCTTTTTTTCTAGGATCATCTGCATGGCCGAGGGGGGTCTTTGCTCTTTTCCTTAGACATATCCTTTTTTCCTTGGATGTACATGTTCTCCTTTCTCCTTTGGTAGTTCTAGTTCCCCTGGGTTATTTCACTTCTGAATTTGGAGTGTCTGTATGTCACCTTTCTGCCCTATGCCGACATGGGGAACATATATTTGACATAAGATGCTGATAAGACTTAAAAACTTTGGTTTACCAGCTGGATGTAGGGCTATCCTTGGCAGGAGATTCCAAAGGTTATGAGTACTGCAACAGTGAAGGAAGGGGCATATACTGTTATGGTAAGATTTTACAGAACTGTACTTTCTCTGTACTACCTTAGTGGATAACAAGACCATACATGCTTCATTTAATTACGTTTGAAACCTGTATCCCCAAAACTTGGGCATGTACCAAAACCTATAACTTATTCCTTCTCTTGTGTAACCTGTTGGGATGGCTTAGGTTGCCTCTCATGAGTTCCCCTATATCCATGTGCTGTGTCGGGTCCTTCCCTCCCATGCAGTGATAAATTGCTATGTAAGTAGCAGTCCATTTCCTCCCCATTTACTCAGCATTGTTGCACTTCTGGTCTGCCACCCATATACTCATGTCCTGAGGCATGGTGCTAGGGGCTTGCTCCTCTGACGAAAAGCTCTATGAGCATTTCACATCTGGTGATCTTATCAGTACTTTTGCAGACAGTTGAGTAAATGTTTTGGCAGTATGTTCAGTCACTTTTTCATCTGCCTTCCTGTTATATTCTCTAAAATGCCTTTCTGTACAACTCTGGTGTCAGTTTATAACAAACTAGAAAACAAATTCTTCATTAGATCACTGTTGCAGTATTTTTAACCTTTTGGATTTCCCCACAGAGGTCCATTCCATTGAACCAGCTTATTAAAGCTCAGGCTCCTTCCACATGAGATGTATATCTGCCCTTGGCATGCGACAGGGTGCTGGCATAAGACGTATACATACATACATACAAATGTTTCAAGCATGGGCATTAAAGCCCTTCTAACTTGCCAATATGCCAAAACACTTGTTCCCATAATAAATGTCCAGGCTCTTCTTAAAAATATCTAAACTAGTACTTGCTTTAATGTCTGTTCCAAGCATCAGCTACTCTGTCAGAGAACCAATTAGTACACTTCTCATTCCTATAGAATCTTCTACATTGGTTATCTGACGATTCTCTAGTACTTTTTGATAAGCACAAACATTCCCAGAGGTAGTTGTCTCTAAATGCCCTATATACCTGAATAAGATCTCCTCTTAAATATCTGTAAGAGACACTGTACAAGTTCAGATATTTTAGTCTTTCATAATAACTTAGATTTTCACATCCATGGATACCCTTAGTATATTTCCTCTGTACTCTTTCCAGTTTATTCATGCTTGTTTTCCTGTAGGGTTTCCATATTGTTATTCCATACTCAAGTTTGGGTCTAATGTAACTAACAAACAATTAATTCATTATGTTTGATTTCCTAGACTTTATAAATCTTTTTATACAACCTGTAGTTCTATAACTGTCATTAGCCAATTGGTTGATATGATTAGAAAAATTCATAGCCGAATCTACCCATATACCCAGGTCCTTAAATGAGTCTACAGTTTCAATCACTGTGTGCTGTATTAAATATTCACCTTTCAGTTTGTGTGTCCCAAATCTCGTATGCTTTGTTTTTGATGTATTTATCAACATATTATTCTCCTGTGCCCAAATGGTCAATTTAGTCAAATTATTTTGAAGACATGCCTTATCTGTAACACTTGTAATCAGTTTACCCAATTTCAGGTCGTCAGCATATAGACTGTAGAACACATCAGATGAAAAAGTAAGGTCTGAAAGATACAATCTAAACAAGTAAGGGCCTAGTACAGAGCCCTGTGGAACACCTTGACTGTAACCAAGGATTTCACCTGTCCAGTTGGGGTGTGATACTTGCCATGTCTTATTTGTAAGCCATGCAGCTGTCCATCTTATTAACAGTACATCAGTACCTAGTTGTACTCATTTATTGTTCAGTGTTTGCACATGACCCTGTCAAATGCTGAAGTTAAATCTATATAAATCACATCACAGCACAATTTTTCATTCATAGCTGTTATTATGTTGCTATAGAACATCATGTTACAGGTGGTAATAGATCTATTTACCTATAAGTTTGTACATCCATGCCATTTTCAGAACTAAATTTCTGCATTCATATATGCAGACATCTGTCAGTTTTGTGAACAGTTTTCCAATACAGTTGATTAAAGGTAATTAGTCTCAGCCAGATAAGTACCCTGTTGAAGGATCTTTTCTTCATTTAATGTAGACTTTCTGGGTCCTACACTTATGTCCGTCAAGTAAAGCAAGTGTGACTTTGGTAAAATAATACCTTATCGTGACTCCCACACAACAAGTAGTTGCTTATTTTGTGTGTGGGTTTAGCATAATGTTAATACTGTTAAGTCTGTCAGGATTTTGCTTCTAAAGCATTAATTAGTAGCCTTTGGAACAAGAGTTTGTGGTTGGTTCACCTAGCCATGTTATCCACTTCTTCAGCTTTCTTGTTTGACCATCCAGCTAAAAGGGAGAATCTGTAAGGTGCCCAAAGTGGACAATTCATATCTGACTTTAACTTGGAGATGGTGGATCCTAATGTGGTGCTTTTGCAGCCCCTGGACCATCCTTTGCATCTCCCAAACTGTCTTGTAGTGCCCTTTTGAAGGCCATTATAACCAGGGAAAAGGACACCCCCATTGCTACTGACCATGCTTCTGTCTCACCTCTTGTCAGCCATTTGACATTGAGTTCTTTCGAACCAAGTCATGATAGAAGGTGAATTATAGGCGTTCATCATGTTTTTGTCAGAGAAGAGATTGAAGGATTAGAATAGAGATGTGACCTTTAGCACTCAAGCCTCAGGTGGACATCCCATAAAAAAAGAAGCAGTAGACCAAATGCATCCCCCCTTCTACTCATGGCCAAGTTTGTTTTGAAAAGCCTGTTCTTCATACTTCTCAAGATGACTAGTTTGCTTTAGCGCAGGAACTGCTGAAAGCTATTCAAGCATTGTAGCCAGGACACACTGCTCTTCCTTCATGTTCATCATGTTTCACTGTTGCAGTCATTACACTTGGGTTATCCTGCTGGCAGGCTACCCACAGTCAGCCTGAATTCCAAAGTCCTGGTCCGGCGTCGATTGCTATTGCCACTTCCCTGACGTCAGTGCACCAGGGGTATATAAGATGCAGCCGACGCCATTTTCTTCAGTCTTTCTTGCCGCGCGGTGCCTGAAGCAAATGCAGTTTGCAAGTGCCGGTCGGCCGACTCCTGAGATTTTCTAAATTGATTTTCAGATCCGAAGTCTTCAATAAAGCTAAGTACCCCGTTGGGGAAACTTTTTTCTTGCTTCAGACCGATGTCAGAAAAAGTTAAGAATTGATTTCTTGTGGGAAGCAAATACCTCATAAGGATTTTCATTCTTACTGTATTCCTTGCCTAGGCCCTGACCACGACGTTGCTAGTTGTCGGTTTTGTGCTAGATTTAACCAACGCACTATTAACCGTCGATACGATTTTGCATTTCATTACTTTGGCCGAAGGTTTAACTATATAATGCCGTCAGAACAGCCGACGACCGGAGTTCATAAAAAGCACAAAGAAAAAGAAAAGGACAGGCATCCGAGGTCCAAAACCGATGACGAAGCCTCTTCTAGGCCAGTCACCGGTTCGCCAGTTCTCAGTGAGGTGCTTTCGCAGCCCCTGACACCGGCTACCTCAGAGCCACAGGCCACCTCCGACTCCCACGTAGAGACAACTAGGCCTCTGGATACTCAAGGTATTGGGTCTTCGGAAATTAATCCCTCAGATGGGTCCGGAGCCGCTGAGCAGACATCGGCTTCTGAGGGTGTTTTCAGACCTACACAGCTTTATATCAAGCCAACTTCAGCATCCAAGACAAAGACTGAAACAGCTTTAAAGACAAGGAAACAAGTACAGCTTTCTCCAGGATAGACTTCCATGCCTAAGAGACAGATGCTCAAAATGGCTGAAGACCTAATTACTTTGATCAGGGGTTCCCATCCCCCTCCTGATAAGAGGCCTAGGCAAGACACTGAATATGATTCCTCTGATCAGGTTTCCATTTCCTCTGACTCCTCTTCAGAACAGGGATACTCTATTCCTCCCTATGAGGATTCTGATGCTGAAGAATCTATTCCTTCAGTTTCTTCTGCTGCGGATTATTCCTTTGGGGAAACCCTGCATACCATGAGGGAGCATTTCCACTGGGAGAGCCAAGATTACTCAGAATCTAAGAAAAGGCTCAGATACTTTCTTCTACTACCTCAGCACAGACCTCTTGCTATTCCACCTGTTCTAGACATTGTAGATGATGTATTTTCAGAGTCCGGACTGTCTCCCGACTCTTTACTCCTGCACCTGTTAAGCCAGACGGATACTACAGGGTTCCAGATTCTCATAAATTTCTATATAAAAACCCTGCTGCTGACCCAGAAACTATATCTCAGGGTCCCAAAGGGGTCAAGGCTTCTACTGCAAAAAACCCTGTCCCCTCAGATAGGGATTCAAGGGTACTGGACAGATGGGGGGAAAAAGTTTACACTTCTGCTACCTTGGCTGTAAGGGCTTTAAATTGTCAGTTTCATTTGCTTAAATATCAGCAATACTTAATGTCATTACTAAAACAGAAAATGTTGACAAATTCTGAATGTTCTGAGAACAAGGAAATGCAGGATTTATTGCATGCAGCTGAACAAGTGGGAAAGCATACTTTACAATGTGGTTTTGATTCACTGGAGGCCTCTTGCAGGGCTGCTGTTACAGGTTCTGTCATTAGAAGGCATGCTTGGTTAAAGGAACAGAATCTGCCTGATCATGTTAAAGCAAAATTATTGGATGCTCCATTACAGCATGATACTTTGTTTGGTGTTAAAGCAGAAGAGGTGTTGAAGAAAATGGAGGATAAAGCTAAATCTATGCAGACAGTAAAGGATTTCTTACAGGTACAGCCACCCAGATTTAGCAGGAACTGGCCTTCTAAGAATTGGTCCTTTCCAGTGTCAGACAGGCCACAAAGAGGCAGATACAGACACCCTAGAGGCAGACAACAGCCCCAGGTCTGATACAGGCCCAAACAATGGGGTGCTTCTACCTCCAAAAGTGGAGAAGACAAATCACAGCCATATAGGAAACAGTCCCAATGACTTCCCTACTTGGACAACTGCCTTATTCAAGCAGAGACCAAAAACATTCTACTAAAGCATCTGGCATTTGTAAAAAGATTACTAATTTGTCTAGGGTACACAGTAAATGAAAAGAAATCAAAAATAGTACCCTCTCAAGAGATAATATTCCTGGGTGCACGCTTAAATACAACTGCCCAGATGGCTTATCTCACGCCAGACAAACAAAGGCAACTGACCTCTTACTTCGAAAGCATTGCAACAATGACCCAGTTATCTTCAAGAAAAATTCTGCAGGCTCTGGGCTTCATGGCATCCTACATTCTGCTAATTTCATATGCAAGACTACATATGAGGAAGCTACAATGGTATCTAAAAAGTGTTTGGACTTAACATTGCCACAGCCTAGAATCATTAATTTCACTTATTCCCTGCCAGCAACAGGAGTTTCGATGGTGGCCACAGGCCTGTCACCACAACAAGGGACAGCCATTCACTTTACCCACAGCCAGGCAAACACTAACAACAGATGCATCAGATTATGCCTGGGGGGCCCACATGGCAGGAAAATGTATTCAGGGCACATGGCCCGCAAGCCAAAGGCATCTTCACATCAATCAAAAAGAGATGCTAGCTGTACAAAATGCCCTGACAGCCTTCAAGGAGCTACTTCATCCAGGACAGCTGCTGATAAAGACAACAACACTACAATCATGTGGTACATAAACAAGCAGGGAGGTACACATTCTTACCCCCTCTGCAGACAAGCCATGATTTTGTGGAATGCAGCATTGACTTACCAAGTACACCTGTAAGCACAATTCCTGCCAGGAAAAACAAATGCTCTGGCAGACGAACTAAGCAGAAACCTCATGGATCCCTCACGAGTGGAAACTAGATCCACAAATCTTCAACATGATAACAAGGAAATGGGGATGCCCAGACATAGATCTATTTGCCTCCCCTCACAACTGCTAACTACAGAGATTCTGCACAAGGACTTATCACAAATAAGCATGGAAAGTGGATGCTTTGTCATTCAGCTGGAGCAACCTTACAGTATATGCCTTTCCTCCACTGCCTCTCCTCCCCAAGGTACTCCTCAAGGTCAGACAAGAGAAGCCACAAATGATACTGATTGCCCCGGATTGGCCACGCCAGCACTGGTACCCAATCCTAAGGAGCTTGTCTCAAGGCCTAGCCCGGACATTGCCTCAAATTCCTCATTTACTGACCCATCAAAACAATCGGATCCTGCACAGCCAGCTCAGAACCCTAAATCTAGCTGCATGGCGGATAGTGTAACCATTCCGAATACACCTCTCTCTAAAGCGGTTATGGATGTTTTTTGGAAGCCAGGAGGCCCAGCCCCAGAAAATCTTATGCAGAAAAATGGAAGAGATTCTGTGCTTGGAACCAGGCACAAGGAATTGACACGCTTGTGCCAAATATCCCTCAGATGTTACAATACCTAACTGAGATGCTGGATAAAGGCTTATCCTTCTCATCAATTAAGATCCATGCCTCTGCCATTTCAGCTCATTACAATACGGACCCACCTATTTTTTCACATCCATTGCTTAGGCAGTACCTCAGAGGGGCCAAAAACATAAGACCTCCAAGGAGAGCACAAATACCTGCATGGGACCTCAGTGTTGTCTTGGAAAAACTCACACTGCCTCCTTTTGAGCCAGCCAATACAGCTGAGATAAAATTCTTATCATGGAAAACAGCTCTGCTCATAGCAATAACTTCAGCAAGAAGAGTCTCAGAGTTACAGGCTTTAATGGCTGTGGAACCTTTTATTATCTTCCATCCAGACAGGGTTTCTCTAAGGACAAACCCTACATTTATGCCTAAGGTAGTGTCCAATGTGGCTCTTAACAAAACCATTCATTTGTCTACTTTTTACCCAAACTCACAGAATAAAGGGGAGAGACTTCTGCCTTCTTTGGACATACACAGACAGCTATGCTTCTACTTGGACAAAAACTAAAGCTTTCAGAAAGACTGAGCAACATTTAATGGCATATGCTGCAGTATCACAAGGAAAGGCTATCTCAAAGCAGACTATTTCAAAATGGATAGGACACTGCATTCGTTTCTGCCATTCACAACATGGCAAATCAGTGCCTAAGGGCATTAGAACACATTCGACCAGGGCAGCAGCCACCTCAGCAGCCTTCCTCAGAGGAGTACCAACCAAGGATATTTTGGAGGCTGCAACTTGGACTTCAGTGCACACTTTTACTAAGCACTACCATTAACCTCTTTACTCTATATACCCTGCGGTATATAGACTGCGTGTAGCCTGCCAGCAGCATAACCCAAGTGTAATGACTGCAACAGTGAATACCCTCGAACATCTACATTTATGGTAGGTACACAACTGTACTTTTTCCTACCAAAAGAAAAAGGGATACTTCCTCAGAAGAAGTAAATCACTTGATTGAAGAAGGATTGGATTATGTCTCTTGGATCACTTCATTCAGCTGCAAGTCAGATGTGGAAGATGCTCTTTCCTCTGATTCTCCAAATGAGGAAATTTGTTTCTGTATGATGAAAGATTTTTCAAATTGGAAGGGAGAGTAATATCTGACATTCAAAAGAGGTGTTTTGATCTTCTCCATATAGAAGTTTCTAAACATGTGCCTCCTCCAGCTTTTAAAAAAACAGATAGATTTTACATGGTACAGGATTCACACAAATATCTTTATGAAAACACTGTTGCTGACTTTGCTTTTTTTCTGTGGACTTGGATGGGAACTAAATTAATCCCTATTCCTAATTCTCTACCAAATAATATAGAGAGCAGATCCATTGACAGTTTTGATTATAAAAAAAAAATCTATATCTGTACGTGTGTGTATACATATCTATATCTATATATATATATCTATATATATATATATATTTATGTATATGTATCTATATGGGTCTACTTCAAAACATCTAAAACCCATAACGTCTAATTTCATAACATTGAGACCAGAACATCTAAAACCCATAGCATTGAATTTCATAACATCTAACACTACACTGCGAACTTGGAGTTGGTATATTTAATTTACGGGTGTGGGGTGGTGGTGCAGGGGGACCTGCCCCCCTGCATAAACGTAGCAAACAGTGTGTGGGATATCTTTATAGTTGTTTTGTAGTTTTCAATGTTTTGAGATTCGATGTTATGAGTTTTAGATGTTTTGAAGTTTAGATGTTATGGTCTTGATGTTTTTAGTTTAGATGTTATGAAGTGTAGATGTTTTGATAGGTAACCATGTATATATATATTTTATATATGTGTATATATATATATATATATATATATATATATATATATATATAGTTTTATATATGCATATATATATATGTGTGTGTGTGTGTGTGTGTGTATATATATATATATATATATATATATATATATATATATAAATCTATAGTGTTTTTATATATATATATATATATATATATATATATATATATATATATATATATATATTTTTTTTTATTTTTTTTTTCCTGCATTTCTGTATTTTAGAGTTGTAAATTGTAAAACAGATATGTGTAAATTTCTTTTAGCAACGTTAGACAACGTGAATCAGAATATTTCTGAGATTTATAACCAAGACACAAAATTAAAATTTTAGAAATGCTTCAGCCTGGCTCAAAAGTTGCCAAACACTCCATATAATATGGATGTGATGCCACTGGTGCAGCATCTAGAGCAGCTGCAACTTTCTCTGTCATCTGTAGGCATACTTGGTTAAGGCTCCAGCCTCTACTAGAGAACAGAAAGGCTCAGATTCTGAATACACTTCTAGGTTAAGATTTGCTGTTTGTTTGTGGAGTGGATCTCCACAGCTGAATTCTCCAAGAAAATGAACAGTGAGGTAAGATGATGCAAGAGGTAAAACAATTATTTCTTTCTCCAGAACTTAGATATGACAGAAAGGAGGGACTACTGCAAGTGCTTGTGTTCTGGTAGTTCATGACACAGTGCTCACTGCAACGCCGCTAAAAATTGGCTTTGTTCCAAGTCGGACTTTCCCAGTCAACAAATGTTAAATAAATAAAAAATAAATAAAGTAAAAGAGTTACTCTGAATGGCAAGTGCCTTTCATAGGTTGGTACTAGGCTATCGCCCCTAGGGCCTATACAAGCCTAGCCATAACAATTCCCTGAATATTTCATTCCACAATATTTACTTCCCTGGACTCCTGTCTAGCAGGGTGACTGACATGATCCCTGGGGTGAATTTCCTATTTCCCATCCAATCGTCAAGGTTACTTTTGAAGAGGGCCAAGGAGGCGCTCTGCTTCACATGTATGGACAGTCTATTCCAGAGTATGGGGAGTCTCTGGGTCAGGAACCTATCCCTCCAGCATGTTTTGTTCATTGTGATGACAATGTTTAGATCCCTGGAGCGTGTGGCTCTGAGGGTTTGGGATTTCTTTAAGTGGAGTATGTCCAACAGCTCAGGGCTTGATATGGCCTTGTATGTTAAGCAGAGATCGAGCTAAGCCCAGTCTTTCTTAATTACATAGCCCTACTACCAGCCGATCCTACTGAGCTACCTAACCCTACCAGAGCTGTAACTCTAACCATGAAACTCCTGTAACAGCAGCACTCCCCTCCTTCTCCTTAACCCTAAAGTCCCTGATTGATCCCTAAATCCAGAGTTTCCTCCAAATGATCCCTAATCCTAAAGTTCTGCTGCTCCGTAAACCTAAAACTCACTTCTGCACCTTAAACTGAAAAATTACTTTCCCACTCCCTAAACTTGATTGCTTCCCAACACTAAATTATCTGCTCTCTAAACCTAAATCCCCCTCCTAATCACTACCTGAAGCCTTAACTTCCTCCTCCTCCCACTTCCTTTATGCAGCTGTTGTACTTACCTTGCTCAAACTCATATACTGTATTTGAGTCAGGTGTGGCAGCTCCACTCCTAATCATGTAGTTTGAACATGAGCTGCAACCCGTACAAGTTACAAAATGCAGAGTCCTTGGCTTTTAGACAGTGATCTTCAAGCACTGACAGAAATTACTGTGCAGAATCAGGTCCTTTCATTAAAAAACAATGCAAATCTTAAAAAAAACAAAACAAATAAAAGCCATTTTATAGGAAAAACAGGAAGACTGATAACATCAACCAGACTAGATTTTGTGGTCCCAACAGCAGTAGAGACCAACCCTGATGTCCTTCATGGATGCATCTGCAGTCATAACAAGTGGGTTGTCCTGTCGTCAGGCAGCCCTGCAGTCGGCCGGATTCCAAAGTCCGGGTCCGGCTTCGGCTGATGTCGCACTCCACCCGACGTCATCTCTGTTGGTCTTCGGGTATAAAAGCATCAGCCGACGCCATTTTCCCCAGTCTTTCTTGCCGCGTGGCGCCCGAAGCAGAAGCTGTTCGCAAGTGCCGGTCGGTCGGATCCAGAGATTACTTCTACCGAATACTACTTCGAAGACTTCTAAAGCTAAGTACCCGTTGGGGACTCTTTCTTGCCTCAGCCGATGTCAGAAAAAAAGTTAACAATTGTTTAACCTGTGGGAAACAAATACCTCATAAAGATTTCCACTCTTACTGTCTGCCTTGTTTAGGCCCAGCCCACGACGTAGCAGCCTGTTCGCCTGTGCCTCTTTCAACCGACGAACGCTTAGGCGTCGGTCGGAGTTTGCAGAACAGTTTTTCGGTACTGATTTTGCGTACATTATGCCGTCGGATCCTCCCTCTACCCAATCTTCCAAACAACGCAAAGATAAAGACCAACACTGCGGTCCGCGGTTTCGGCCGAAACCACGGCAAAGCAAATCGAGTGTCTCGGTTTCGGCGAAACCGAGAAAACTGCTCAAAGTACAGCTGAACCTATTCTTACAACTGAGGCCCCTGCTACAATTCTTGAATCGACCTCAGAAATTTTATCCACTACGGTGGTTGACTTATCAGACACCATCCCCTTGGATGTCTCTACCCCAGCACGTGGTGCTGCTAGGCCTCCAGCAGCCATGTCCATTAAGGCCTTCGCCAGGGCTAAAGCAGCCAAGACTACTAAATCAGTGCCTGTTAAACGCCCCTCATCCAGGCCCTCTTCTAGTTCTCAAATGCTTTCTTTGGCAGAAGATTTAATTTCTTTAATTAGAGGATCTCAATCTCACCCAGACAGGGCCTCTCAGCCCCCAGAGAAGAGACCTAGGGCAGAGCCCCCTGAGCCAGTGTCTTCTGATGATTCTGCTGATGAATCAGACATAACTGACCAGCCTGAGGCTCCCTTCTCCAATTTTGAAGATTCTGATGCTGAAGAATCCATTCCAGCTGCTTCCCCACCAGAAGAATTCTCCTTTGGGGAAACCTTGCATGCCATGCGAGAACAGTTCCAATGGCAGCAACAGGATTTTTCAGACTCCAGAAAAGACTTAGGACCTTTCTGCACCTCCCACAGCACAGGCCCTTAGCTATACCTCCTGTTCTCTCTGTGGTGGATGATGCTTTCAATGATGTTTGCTCCGCTCCAGATTCTTTACCGCCAGCCCCTGCCAAACCAGACAGATTTTACAGGGCGCCAGATACTCATCACCACCTTTACAAGGCCCCACTTGCAGACCCAGAAACTATATCCCAGGGTCCCAAGGCAGTAGCCGCGACCACAGCTAAAAACCCTATTCCTTCTGAAAGGGAAGCAAGGTCACTAGACAGATGGGGTAAAAGGTCTACACTTCAGCTACTCTCTCAGCTAGAGCTTTAAACTGTCAGTTTCACATGATACAATACCAAGAGTTTATGCTTGATCAGTTAACTAAGAAACTAACTACTGATGAATCTCTTGATAAGAAATATGTATTAGAGATGGTAAATAACATACAACAGGTTAGCAACCATTCCTTAAAATGTGGCTATGATGCACTGGAGGCTTCATTTAGATCAGCCATGACAGGCACAGTGATAAGAAGGCATGCATGGCTAAAGGAACAAGCTTTACCGGATCATGTTAAAGCTAAGTTGCTAGATGCTCCTATGGACAAGACAAGTTTGTTTGGTACACCTGCCCAGCAGGTTATGAAGAAAATGGAAGAAAAGGCAAAATCTGTTCAAACTGTTAAAGATTTCTTGCAGGTTCAACCCCAAGGTTTAGCAGGAACTGGCCTGCCAAAAATTGGTCCTTTCCTGACTCCACAAAATTTCAAAGGGGCAGGAATAGACGTTCCAGAGGCAGAAACCAATCCAGAGGAGGTGCCTACAGAGGACGACAGTGGCAAGGTAACAACAGAGGCACAGACACAGCCACTGCCACTACATCAGCACAACCACAGTGACTTAATCCTAAATCCGCCTACCAGGGAACAAATAGCAGCTCCTCTAGGCGGAAAGTTAACCTTATTTTCAAAGAACTGGCACTACATAACAAAAGACAAGTGGATTTTACAAACCATAGATCAAGGTTACCGGTTTCACTTCCACACTTTACCAGTCAAAAGAGGAATGCCAAATCTACCTCCAAATCAAAAAACAGAGGCTCTACGCCAGATAATGGAGTTAGCAAACATGAGAGCTGTGGAAAGAGTGCCAACAGCAGAACAAGGAAAGGGTTCTACTCCAGACTATTCCTAGTTCCAAGAAAGGAAAAATGTTGGAGACCAATTCTAGACCTGTCCACCTTAAATACATACATCATTGTCCCAAAATTCAAAATGCTGACCCTACAGCAACTTCTTCCCATGCTGGGCAAGGAGTCTTGGCTGGTAACTCTAGATCTCAAGGAGGCATACCTGCACGTCCCCATTCGACCAATCTGCAGAAGATACCTCAGATTTCTTGCAGGATCAGAGCACTATCAATTCTCAGCATTGCCCTTTGGCTTATCTACTGCCCAGAGTATTCACAAAATGCCTGGCATCAGTAATCGCCCATTGCAGACTACAGGGAATTCAAATTTACCCATACCTGGACGACTGCCTGCTACAAGGGGACAACAAAAGCAAGCTGACAACAGATTTACAAAGGGTCATTTACTTGCTACAAGGACTGGGATACACAGTCAATTTACAAAAGTCAAGGCTGATACCATCCCAAACAAGGACATTCTTGGGCTGAATTGGACACAGTACAACAAATGGCATTCCTGACTACAGAAAAACAAAAGAACTTCCTCTTTACTTCTTGGCACTAACAAAACTGAACAAGTTAACAGCAAGAAAATTTCTACAGGCCTTGGGCTTCATGGCATCATGCATAATCTTGGTCCCATTTGCCAGACTACATATGAGGAAACTACAGTGGTACCTAAAGAATTTATGGTCCCAACACAGACACAGTCTAGAAACAGAAATCCCACTAATTCCATGCTTAAAACAGGAGTTCCTATGGTGGGCTCAGGCATGCCAGTCAAACCCAGGCCTGCCCTTCCGCAGATGTCAACCAAGCCAGACCATCACAACAGACGCTTCAGACCTAGGATGGGGGGCCCACATGCTAGACAAATGCGTGCAAGGATTGTGGACACAGGATCAACTTCACCTGCACATCAATCTAAAAGAAATGCTGGCAGTAAAACTGGCAATCCAGAAGTTCAAACCGTTCCTCAAAGAGGGCCAGTTGATGATAAGGACAGATAACACCACAGTCATGTGGTACATCAACAAACAGGGAGGCACTCATTCATACCCCCTATGCAGAATGACCTTGGAGCTGTGGACCCTGGCACTCAGCTACAACATTCAGTTACAGGCAATATTTGTACCGGGGAAAGACAATACTCTAGCAGACATACTAAGCAGAACCACTTCGGATGCCCACGAATGGAAGCTGCACCCGGACATCTTCAAGACCATCTCAAAGAAATGGGGAATGCCACAGATAGACCTATTCGCATCACCTCTCAATCACCAGCTCAAAAAATTCTGCACAAGGACATTCCACCCACTAGCATGGAAAGTGGACTCACTCTCCTTCAACTGGAAAGGCCTAACAGCATATGCATTCCCACCTCTTCCTTTGATACACAAGGTACTACTAAAAATCAAGGAAGAACGTCCAAGGATAATCCTGATAGCCCCAAACTGGCCAAGACAACACTAGTACCCACTACTGAAGAGCATGTCTCGAACAACATGTGGCCAATACCCTGATGCCTTTGATGTTAACTCAGAACAACTACAGCATCATACATCCAAACCTAAAACGCTGCAACTGACTGCATGGAACATCACATAGCAGCAGCTAATCCAGAACTTTCCCAAAGAGTTAAAGACATTATTCTTGAAGCACGCAGACCTTCAACAAGAAAGAACTATGCTGGAAAATGGAAAAGGTTTGTCATTTGGAGTACCGAAGAGGAAAAGATGTGTCAAACATAGATATGCCTAACATTCTGGAGTATCTGGCCGAACTTCTTCATTCAGGCCTGTCCTACTCCTCCATCAAGATACATGCATCAGCTATTTCAGCAGAATACAGCTTTGATCCACCTGTTTTTTCGCACCCTTTGCTCAGGCAGTTCCTCAGAGGAATCAAGAATGTAAAACCTCCAAGGAAACCACCATTACCAGCTTGGGACTTAAACTTTGTGCTAGAAAAGTTGACACTAGCACCCTTTGAACCAGCAGCAACAGCAGACCTACAACACCTGTCATGGAAAACTGCTTTCCTACTGGCAATTACTTCAGCAAGGAGGGTTTCAGAACTACAGGCCTTAATGGCAGTGCAACCCTTCCTAATCTTCCACCCAGATAGAGTGTCCTTGAGGACTAATCCTACATTTATGCCTAAGGTGGTATCCAGAGTATCTTTAAACCAGGCAATCCACCTACCTACCTTCTTTCCCAACCCACAAAACAGAGGGGAAAGAATACTGCATACCTTGGATGTACATAGACAGCTACGCTACTACTTGGACAGAACAAAAAATAGCAGAAAGACTGACCAACGTTTTGTAGCCTATGCAACAGGAAGGGAAGGAAAAGCTATTTCCAAACAGACAATCTCCAAATGGATAGGAAATTGCATACGATACTGTTACTCCTTCCATGGAAAACCAATTCCACAGAACATAAGACCTCATTCTACAAGGGCAACAGCCACTACCACAGCCTTCTTACGAGGAGTGGCAACCAAAGACATTATTGAGGCGGCTACTTGGACCTCCGTGCATACATTTGCCAAGCATTATAATTTGCCTCTTTATTCCAGATCCCGAGCAGGGTTTGCCACTGCTGTACTGCAAGGGATCCTAAACACACCATAATCTACCTTTATCCTCCTCCCCTAGTTGGCTATGGTATTCTACCCACTTGTTATGACTGCAGATGCATCCATGAAGGACATAGTACAGTTTTGTACCTACCATAAATGTAGATGTCCGAACTGGATAGCATCTGCAGTCAGGATTACCCTCCCTCCTTCCCCTGTGTGGTACTCCTAGGGTGTTTACCCTCCTAATAGCTAGCTGTCGGGGGGGAGTCTTTTATGGTGTATTTGTTTGTATATATGTACATATATGCTTATTGTTGTGTTTACCTCTATCTATTTGGAAACATTGGCATCTATCCAAATTTTACCCTGCAAGAGGGCTACTGGCATCTGGGGCAAGAAACACTGAGGAAAATGGCGTCGGCTGATGCTTTTATACCCGAAGACCAACAGAGATGACGTCGGGTGGAGTGCGACATCAGCCGAAGCCGGACCCGGACTTTGGAATCCGGCCGACTGCAGGGCTGCCTGACGACAGGACAACCCACTTGTTATGACTGCAGATGCTATCCAGTTCGGACATCTACATTTATGGTAGGTACAAAACTGTACTTTATGACTCTCCAGCTCCCCTTCCTCCATCCTGGCCCTACCCATCCTCCTTTCTCCAAAAATTGCTAGCAAATGTTCTCATTGCCTCCCATTATGGGAACAATCACGTTAGACTCCTGGGTTTCAAGCATAAGAATAGGTTACAAGCTTCAGTGGAATTCCACAGCAACCATCTCAGGCATTCCATGGGTTATCAGAAATCAAAAGTATATTGTGCCTTCTCATATTTCAAATCTTCTCCTTGTACAAATTATAGCTGTGTCTTCACACTTTTGGAGAAATTATTTTATTCAAGACTGTTTGTAGTCTTCTAGATCTCTCAAGACTGAGCACATTTTTAAGGGTTCCTGATTTCAAAATGCTTACTTTGTGGACTCATCTACTAATACTGCACCTAAGCATTTTTTTTGGTTACTCTGGATTTAAAAGACGATTACTTAAACATTCTGTTCAAGAGGGTCTCAGGAAATATTTAAGGTTCTTTCTGGGGCTGACTATATCAGTTTATTTCTTTGCTCTTTGGGCTTTCTACAACAACATAGGTATTTACAAAGTACCTGGCCCCAGTCATAACTTTGTCCTAACTCCAAGGAATTCATATGTCTTTTTCTGGATAATAGTCTTATTTAAGCTACTTCCAATACAGAGGTTCTAAAGGTATCTAATCTGCATAATCTAGGGTTCACTCTCAATCTAAATAAATCATCTATAAATCATTTGTCCAGAGTTTTTTCTTTTCTAGGATATAGATACTACAATGCAAACTGGCTTTCTCTCTCCAGAAAAATGTGGTAGCATACAAAAGCTGCTTTCTGAGTGCAAACAGAATCCTTCTTTGGTTGGAGTGTGTTTCTAAAACCCCTGGACTTCATGGCTTTAGCTATTCTCATGATTCGTTATACCAAGTTAATTTCAGTGGTATCTCAGGTCAGTCTGGACTCATCATCAGTGTTCTGTCAGTGCTCACATTTTGATAATTTCTTATTTTGTTCAAAACTTGCTATGGTGGGACAGTCAGGTGGACTCCATCCCCTTTGTACAGCCTCTGCCAGTTCAGAGCATTGCAGCAGATCCCTCAGACTTTGCAAGAAAAGTCACATCAGTGTCAAAGAGATGATGGCCCTGAAATTCAGAACCAGCTGTGGGTACCAGGTACTCTCCAAGTCATGATAACACTATCATAGTTATGTGGTACATAAACATAAACAATGTGGGTCAAGTTAACACCCCCTTTGTTGGCGATCTATGACAGCTAGAGAAGTATCCATTCAGCATAATCTCTTTCTGTAAGTACTTTAGATTCCCTCTTATCTGAACACGTTGGCAGATTTCCAAAGCATGTGGCACTTGGATTGAAAAAAGGGGAAATTGATTTTTATTTATTTAAGTACTATTTTTGTATCAAGTTATTTTAACAGTATATTTGTGTGTTTTGCCCTTGTTGTCTTTTCCCCTTCATTTTCAGAGTTGATGTCTCTGGAAAGGAAAGAGCAGACTGAATGGGAAAGGGAATGGGGACACAAGTAATTTTTGGGAACCTGTTTTTCAGTTTGGACTACAGTTTTGAGCATAGAATTGCAGTAAAGGTCTTACAATGCAAGTATCTCTCAACCAAGTAATGACTGCATTGTGTATCTGTTTCCTACTGCATGCTTTTATCGCATCCCATTGGTTAGGAGTGTTATTGCTTAAAGAACTGACGGTCATCTATCCCTTCCATTTCCTTTTTTTCTTTTTTTGTTCTCTGTGATGTTTACCTCCATGCCTGGTGTCTGTCAAGCTTCCCTATAACAACCTTGAACTCATTTGTTCCCCCTGTAAAGGATATCCCCAGCACAGAGATGACAGACAACCAGTGGGTTCATCATCTAGGTAGCCGTGGAGGTGGTGGGTACCTTTGCCTGCATCCCAGCAATGATGGTCTTTCTGTAGAGGCCCTAACCCAGCATATAGTGGCTAACATAAACACCCATGTCACTGAGTGTATTCTGCTCCCTCTCTGTCTGTTTGTGGGTGTTTCTTCTTCTACACACATGTTAATGAAGGGTACTGCCACCAGCTTGAGATCATCTTTCTGGTCCTGGCCATTTAGTTGTCACTCAAACCTTCACTTATATGGTGGCAATCAGACAACCAGGAACCACTTTTCCCTATGCTCAGGATGGGTGAGCCAGTATTGGTCGTTCACTGCCGCACTCTACTTTTGGCTCATCCAGTTCCCAAGCTGCTTTTTGTACCCATGTTTGTGTCATAGACATGGTTTTATCCCTCCGTATTAGAGAGTTGTGACATTCCTTTTCTGTGTTGGAGATAGCGGGGGATGCATAGTTGATCATTAAGTCCCTGAGTGATAAGTTTTCTTTGGAGTATAACTGACCTTTCAGAAGCTTAGCAGAGGCCAAGAAACAAGACCCCAGTATGCCCACCTTTATTTAGTTTTGCCAGTTTGTTGGTTTAACGTTTACAAGGCCAATATCAATGCCACAAGCACAGTGATACAATTCAGCTTTTTTGGGGTTAAACTGCTCCAGTGTCTGTCTTGGGTGTTGCTAGCATGTTACAATTGCATGTGAGTAGCTTGTATTTATGTGCAGTTGTTACTTGGTGTGACAAGTATGTTTTTTGTTTTTCATTTTAGCTTTTGGATGTGCTTGAGAGGTACTGCATGGCAAGTGGTTTAGATTACCGCCGGCTGGATGGGAACACAAAAACAGAAGATCGGGTGAAAATAGTGAAGGAATTTAATATCAGCCATGATGTTAACATTTGTTTGGTATCCACAATGTGAGTTTCTTCTAATTATTATTTTTCTTTTTTGAGAAACAGGATGAAATGATGTCCTGAGTGAAATCACAGTTACAGTTTTCCAAAAGGATGGGTTTTCACCACTGATGTTTGTTGGGGATGCCAAAGCTTTAACCTTTCCAGAGCCATACGCATGATATATAACAGTGTATAGGGGTACATAAGTGCACGTATGAGCATGAATCCTTGGACTGTCTAGCCGCCAGCTTGAAAGCAGGTCTCCAACTAGTTGGTCTGATCTTCCCATGGTTGTTTGTACCATAAGCCTTCTCCGATTCGGGCAAGTGCCCCATTGGTGAAACTTACTTCTTGCTTAAACTGTTTTGCTGTGATTTTGTTAGATGTCATCTAGGAGGGGTAAGTGTGAGTGCAGTAGGCAGATACCCTACAAAGATCTTCATACTCAGTGTCTTTTCTGCTTAGTCGCAGAACACGACTACATATCTTGCCAGTCCTTTGTACCTAAGACTTTGTGTTCACATTTGTTATCATTGAACATGTTCTTGGAGACCCAGCAGCTGAAGTGTTTGACCTAGTCTAATATCGCGAATCACTCCACACCTGAAGTACCTTCTATTCGAAAGAAAAACACTTGAACGACCTAGGCCTGAGCTTCAGTCTGCACAGTCTCATTCTGACACGCAGAGGTTACAGCAACCGTGTGATGAGCAACTGTATCTCAACACGCAGAACACGACTACATATCTTGTTTCATTTGCCAGTCCTTTGTACCTAAGACTTTATGTTCGCATTTGTTATCATTGAACATGTTCTTGGCGACCCAACAGCTGAAGTGTTTGACCTAGTCTAATATCGTGGATCACTCCACACCTGAAGTACCTTCTGTTCGAAAGAAAAACACTTAAAAGACCTAGGCCTGAGTTTCAGTCTGCACAGTCTGATTTTGACAGGTAGTACCATAAGCCTTCTCGGATTCGGACAAGTGCTGCATTGGTGAAACTTCCTTCTTGCTTAAATTGTGTGTATATGCCTATATGTTCTTTGTGTTTCACTGTTGCAGTCATCACCTGTGGGTTATCCCTGCTGTGGTTGCCCTCGGCCGGCCCGAATACCAGAGTCACTGTTTTTCTATGTCGGCTGCTGTCGCTTGTTGACTGCCATCAGGTCGTCAGTGCTATTAAACAAGGCAACCGACTCCATTAAATCAGTCTTTCTTGCCGTGGAGCCCATAGCAGAAGCAGTTCGAAAGTGTGCCAGTCGGTCGCTACCATGGTTTGATTTACAACTGAAAACTTATAAAGCTAAGTACCCAGTTGGGGATCCTTTTTTTTTGCACTAAGTGATGTCCGAAAAAGTTAACTGTTGTCTTGCCTGTGGAAAGCAGATCCCACACCGAGACTTCCATTCATACTGTGTCACTTGTTTAGGCCCAGACCAAGACGTCCCCCATTGCTGGTTCTGTGCCCTCTTTAATATGAGAACCATTCATCGTAGAGCTCTTATTGTAGACAGGTATTTTTGTCTTCACATTCCAAAATGGCGTCTGTCAGCCAACAATCCATAGACATTCCGAAAAAACATAGAGATAAAAATAGAGACAAACCACACAAAGCTAAGCCTTCCGACAACTCTACTGCTAAGCAGGTGGGCAATTCTCCGGGAATTCAGTCAGGTGCTTTCGCAGCTCCTGATGCCTGATAAAATATCTACACAGGCCTCTACCGAGACCCTTTTGGAGTCCGGTATGCCGCAGAAATCTTCTTCGTCCTCCGAGCCTTTGGTTGTCTCTGCCTTGGTTGGGTCCGGAGCTGCGACGCATGCACTAGCTTCCAAGGAGGCCTCTCGCACTACCGAATCTAGACAAAAAATAACTTCTCATCCAACTGCCGTTTCTCTCAGACCGATGGATACTCTTAGGCCTAGAAGACAGACCACTCCTAGAAAATCTACGTCTAGCCACCATCTTACTACTGCTCCACAACACCAAGCCCAAATGCTTAAAATGGTGGAGGATTTTATCTCCCTTATCAGTGGTAGTCAGGCCACAACTTCTAAAAGGAAAAGACATCCTTCTCCTGAAGTAATGACAGAACAGGATTCTGAGGAATCTGATTAGTCAGATTTTGAAGAGGCACAACCTCTGTCCAGGCAGCTTCCCCTGATCTCAGGCCTCTTGACTTAGGTGAGGGGGGGGGGGGTGCTGCACCCAGACTTGCAGACTCTCAAACTGTCAGCATGGCTAACACTCTAAAAGCAAACAAGGGGACCCTGTTAAGCAAACAGGTCCTAGACATTATCATAGAGGCCAGAAGGCCCAGCACCAGAAAATCTTATGCAGGGAAATGGAAAAGATTCTGCTCTTGGAACCAGTCTAGAGGGGGGCAGTTCCTCACAACTTTCCATCTCTCTTATCCTGGACTACCTAGCGGAGTTACTCAATAGTGGCCTCTCCTTCTCTTCTATTAAAATCCACACCTCAGCCATTTCAGCTCATTTCAATACAGATCAGCCCCTGTTCTCACATCCTTTGATTAAACAGTTCCTCAGAGGGGCTTCTAATATCAGACCTTCCAGAACGCCACGCACGCCAGCCTGGGACCCGAATTATGTTTTGAAAAAACTAATATTACCACCCTTCGAACCTGCTGCTTCAGCAGAACTGAGATGCAGCTCCTGGAAGATTGCTTTCCTACTAGCTATCACCTCAGCCAGAAGGATTTCAGAACTTATATGGCCATTGAGTCCTTCATCATTTTCCATGCAGACAGGGTTTCCCTGAGGACTAACCTCTCCTTTATGCCCAAGGTGGTATCTAATGTGACTCAACCAGGCCATACATCTGCCTACCTTTTTTCCTAACCCCCTAACCCTCAAAACAAGGGGGAAAGAATTCTGCACTCACTAGACATACACAGACAGCTCAGCTACAATTTGGACTGTACTAAACCCTTCAGGAAAACAGACCAGCTTCTTGTCAGCTTTGCCCCAGGGGCAGAGGGGAAGCCCATTTCCAAGCAAACCATTTCCAAATGGATATCACACTGTATCCATTTCTGCTAGATACCTTGGGAAACCACCCCCTAAGTCTATTCGTATCCATTCCACTAGGGCAGCCTCCACTTCCACAGCATTCCTCAGAGGAGTTCCCACCAGGGACATCTTGGAAGCTGCCACCTGGATCTCTGTCCATACCTTTACAAAGCATTACCACCTACCTCTTTTCTCTAAAGCTAGGGCAGGGTTTGCCTCTGCAGTTCTGCAGGGCATGCTGACCCATGCCTAGGTCTATAATCCTTCCACTCCTCTCGTCAACTTTGGGGATCCTCCCACAGGTGATGACTGCAACAGTGAAACAAGACGAACATAGTACTGTTGTGTACACTTACCATAAATGTAGATGTTCAAGTATATTCACTGTTGCAGTCCTGGTTTCCCTTTCTTCTTCCCCCTTATATCCTCTTTCCTTCGGAAGACATAAGCTTTTTAGAGTGGCTTTTAGCCAACAGGACCACTTTACAATATTTCCTTGGGCTTCTGATGGGTTAGGGCAAGAAAAACTGATGTAATGGAGTTGGGTGCCTTGCTTTATAACACTGACGACCTGATGTCAGTCAACAAGTGACAGCAGCCGACACAGAAAAACATTGACTCTGGTATTTGGGCCGGCCAAGGGCTACCACAGCAGGGATAACCCACAGGTGATGACTGCAACAATGAATACACTCTAACATCTACATTTATGGTAAGTGTACACAGCTGTACTTTCCATACAACCATCTTGCAGCAAACTCCTGAGATTTTCTTCTAGCTTCTTACATTTTCAGTTTGTTGTTTTGGCCCCAGAGTTTAAGTTTTTACAAAGTGCCTGGCTCTAGTTATAGATTTTTGCAGGAATGAGGGAATACAAATATTTCTCTACCTAGACAATTTGCTAATCCAAGCCACATCGCCTCACACCCTACTGTTGCACCTCATGTTCACCCTCACCCTTCTCCAGCAACACGGGTTCACAGTAAATTTCAGAGTCTTCCCTTCAACCCACTCAAAATCTAGTTTGCTTGGAGTGCAGACTAGACACTACAAACATGCAGGCCTTCTTGCCCCAGGTGAAGGTGCAAAGCCTCATGAACTTTTCCCTTTCCCTCTCCAAACTTGCTCTGCAAGGGAGATTCTCAGAGCACTAGGTTATGTATCAGCAATTATTCCTAAGCTTCCATTTGCCAGGCTGCATATGAGGAAGATTCAGTGGTACTTGAAAAATGTATGGTCTCAACATTTTTATCCATTGGACACACAGATTCCCCTCATAGTGTGTCTCAACAAAGAGATCTTGTGGTGAGTGGCACATATCAACCTTCATCCAGGGCTTCCTTTCAAAGTAAAGACTCAAACTCAGGAGCTGCACACACCTTCCTCGGATGAAGTTTGAGGAGCATGGACGGGGCTTACGAGGTTGTGAGTTGCCGCCTACCCAAAAACATGACATAATGCATCAGTCTGCTCATATAGGCCCTGTAGGTCTTCTCCCGCCTCTGGAAACCATGGCCTCAAAGAATATTCACAGACAACACAACCGTCATGTGGTACATAAATAAGGGGGAATAAGATCCTACTGATTGTGCAGGTTGTCTCAAATGGCCATCAAGGCAAAAATATCCCTCCAGTAAGTATACATCCTCTCTGTGCACAACATGGATTTGCTCAGCTGCTCCATCAGTGACCCTCATGAATTTATGCTCAACAGATGGGTATTCCTAGATATAGTCCACAAGTGGAGCACACCTCAAATAGATGTAGTTGCTTCTGAGAACAACAAACAACTTTATTTTTTTTGCACATGGACTCCTTGTCCCCAGGCTTGGAGGACATTTGCCTTGTCCTTTCAGTGGACAGGGAGGTTTCTTTATGCCTCCCTCCACTACCTCTGCTTTTGAAAGTTCTGTTAAAATTTCAGAAAGGAAAAAAACAAGACTTCTACTGATGGCTCTCTTTCGGCTAAGACAGCATTGGTTTCCCCTTCTCAGTCTTTTAACTAGGGGCATTTAACACAAACTACCCCACAAAGTGGACCTGATCACACAACCAAAGGGATCGTTGCTCCACCCCAGTCTCTTATCCTTCAATCTACCCTTATGGATGATAGGATTCGGATTCATTCTTGACACCAGTTTTCTGAAGACATGCTTCATGTTCTCCAGGAGGCAAGGAAATCCACTATCTGAAAATCCTACAAAGCCAAATTGAAATTTTCCATATGGTGTCAATCTAACAGTCTAGACCCATTAAATACTGATGTTCCTCTTGTTTTGTCATATTTATGTGATTAACCCTCCTGTTATGTCCATGCTTGATTTCATACAGTTCTTAATAAGGAGTTTTGCACTAAAACCCACCCAGAAAATCATTTTTTTAACTTGGAATCTCAGCTGTGTGCTGGAGAAACTCACCCCACCTTCCTTTGAGCCAGCCACTTCTCCACTTTCAAATTCTGCCCCTGCAAAACCATTTTATTAGTGGCCCTTACTTCTGCTAGCAGGGTCTTAGAATTCCTGGCACTCATGGATAATTCCCCCTTTTCTGATTTTCCACAAGGACAGTGTCCCTGAGGGTCAGCCCTTCTTTCATGCCTAAAGTGGTAAACAAAATGTCCCTCAACTAGGCTAGCAATCTGCCTACCTTCTTTCCCAACCCACAGAACAGGAGAAATTGATTCTTCATTCCTTGGATGTCCACAGACAGCCAAGATTCTGCCTAAACAAGACTAACTCTGTAACTCAAACCAACTGTTTCCTTCCTGGTCCCCTAAGTTGGGCCAGTCAATATCCAAACAAACTATTGGTATCTGGATTTCCATGTCCATTTCTTTTTGCTATACCAGCCATAGCCAATCCTCACCCTCTTTTCCCAAAGACTCACTCTGTTTGAGCAGTGGCCTCCTTTGGATCCTTCTACAAAGGAGTAGATTTTAGAATTGTTCTGGAAGCTGCTACATGGTATTCTGTGCACACATTTACTAAATACCACAGCGTACATGTTTTTACCAAATATAGGGCTGCCTTCACCTGGTCAGTTATTTTTGGCCTTTCACAACTCTCAGCCTTACACCCTTTTGCTCCCTTAAATTTGTGAATCACCCATCTGTTTGTAATACTGTAACACTGATTTAAATTTGGACATATTACAGTTGTACAAGAACACATCATAAGAGTACATGTCTTACTGATCACAGTTGCAGTATTCATTCTCACCCTCCCTCCTTCTTTTCTGTTCCCTTTACTTGTCCCTTTTTTTGCTTCCCTGTCTAGCAGCTCTGAAATATATTTATAATAAATTTGCACGTTTTTTGACGTAGTAATATTAGAATTTCAGTAATAAAGTCTGCAAATAACTCATCCTGTTCAAAATTTGCCTGGGTCTACTAGAACACTAATTTGAACATGTTGGCCGATATTGTCAATCTTTATTCATTCTTGACAAATGGGACTCTGTTCCATTCATCGGAACCGGCTTGGCTGTTATATAGCTCGCGACGGCCAAAAAGGTCTTGAGCTAAGACTCTACCCACAATGTTCAGCTTAGATATTAATAACATATAGCTGTGGGCTTACTGTAAATGGCATCCTGTTATAGAAAAAGGAAGTTGACTTTTTGTGCAGAAATAAATGAAATAAAATACAGACATTTCAAGTAACGCAAAGATGACGTGGAGAGACTTTTTGTGAAGTTTTCAGATACAGCAAGGAAGAAAATAACCAAAGAAAGACATAAAACAGAAATCAGTCATGCAAACCAGAAGAACAAGTCACAAGGACATTAAAAATAACATTGGTTGATATTTAAGAGTATATAAACTGGACAGTATGTTTCACTCTTTAGTGACGTTTTTAGACTGTTCATCAATCTGTAGTTATATGTGTCTAGCTGTGTCAAAATATAATTGAAACAACTCTGACGGTATTAACTGTTTGGTAAGATTGTACTAATACAAATAAATATTAATGGATACAGTAGTACGGTGTCTGTCTGGTCTCCTGATAAGAATATTTTACAATGGTGAGCCTAGCCCACTGACCGAGACCTTTTTTATCAGTTACCCACAGTTAATTTTTCATAAAGGCCCTAAGTTTCCGTGAGTTCAACAGATTGACAGTTCCAGTGCATCAACAGATCAGCAGTTCCAGTACTTCATTGGTGGATACAGAGTGACACCATAGAAGCTGTCCTGTGACGTTCCACCATCAATTTGTCTGTTGAAGGACACCGTGTCTTCAGCCTGATCACATATTTGTTATCTACGTAAACTACAGTAAATTCTTCACAGTTATAACATGGATGGCAGTACAGACAGTTAACTTTACAATGCCCACATATTGTATATAAAATTTACATGGTTTAAACCTTCTGTGTCAGACATGAAATGTACATCTGAAATGTTTAATGTTCAGAATTTAAATAACAGTTGTGTTTGTAAATGCATAAATGCCTATAATCCATACATAAAATGTACAGAAATTCATAAAGACTGTTTTTTATGTGGAAGTAACTTTCCAAACTTATGTCTATCTTGTCACAGGAGTCTAGTATGTAAGCCATGCCATAAGATATATCCTATTCTCATAAACAATCTGTTTGATTCTAGCTTTGTTAGTTCTTCACATATACAACAGTTAAGTGTACCTTCTGCAGTCACCTAAATCTCATACAGTACAAGTGTATGCAATTATTGTTAGTAGTGCAATAGACTACATAAAATGTTATTTATGGTAAATATTACAGATGCACAGAAAGAAAAAAGTTCTAACATAGTAGAGTGTGTTATTAATATTAACATTTTAAAGAAAAGGTTTTCACAGCTTTTCAAAATTTCCCTAGAGACAGTAGTAAGGGACAGTAATGTTTGTTTAGAGGAAGAGAAGCATAACATTCAGACTTTACATAATGACATTTCTGGCTTAACATAAAAATCAGATAGAGCCCAACAACATTTACTAAGGGCACAAACTACAGAGGTTAATCTGACAAGACAGAAAAAGCCCAGCAAGGTTTACAAGGAGTACAAAATACACCAATTGACATTGGGCAGGGTTCAGCAGAAATGACAGATGTTCTTCATCTCACATTGCTGCAGTCCTTACACTTGGGTAGTCCGCTGTCCTCGGTCGGCCCGAATATCAAAGTATAAGGCTGACGTCGGTCAAGGCGCATTTGACTGACATCAGGACGTCAGGGTACAAATGCGCATGACCGACGTCATATCCTCAGTCTTTTTTGCCGCATGGTCCGATGCAGAAGCAGCGTTGCAAGTGCCGGTTGGCGTTCTGAAATTGTTCGATTTCGGAGTTTCAGACCGAGTCAAAGTTGGCTAAGTACCCCGTTGGGGAATATTTTGGTTTTTTCTTGCCTCAGTGGTTTACCGGATGTCAGAAAAAGTGAATAATTGTATTTCTTGTGGGAAACAGATACCGCATAGAGACTACCATACTTTGTGTATTCCTTGTTTAGGGCCTGAGCACGACGTTGTTGGGTGTCGCTCTTGTGCTAGATTCAATAAACGCACTATTAAGAGAAGATTAGATTGTGCCAGGTTAGTCTTCGGGAAGCGGTGCAATTATAAAATGCCGTCGGATGCTCCGACGCCCGCTTCTTCGAAGAAGCGCAAGGACAAAGCAGTTAAACCTAGGCTAGAGGAACCGTTAGTACCGGACGCTGGTTCTTTAGAGGTGTCGGTGGAGCCGGTGGTTCCACCGGAGGTTTCTTTGGGATCCCAGGGAGAGACTCTGTTATTGCAGGATGTGGCCTCTCAGGAGGCAGGCCAGGCTGATGGGGCTTCTCAGGTTACTATACTCCCCTCCCTGCCTAGGGTGGTTAGGCCCTCTCCTTCTGTTTCCAAGGCTTCTCCCAGGGGCAGGCCAGGTTTAGCTTCAGTTGGTGTTACCCCTAGCTCTTCAGGAACTGTGCCCAAGAAGCATATGCTTAAAATGGCAGAAGATTTGATTACTTTGATTAGGGGTTCTATGCCCTCCTGATAAGAGACCTAGGGTGGAGCCTGAGCTAGGGAGTTTTGAGCAGGCTTCAGATATTTCAGAGTCTTCGGCTGAAGACTTGCAGGAGTACTCTCCTTATTCTGATTCTGATGTGGATGATTCTACTCCTTCTGCTTCTCCTCCTGAGGATTTTTCTTTTCAGAAACTCTTCATTCCATGAGGGAGCATTTTAAGTGGGAAGGTCAGGACTTCTCTGATTCCAGGAAAAGGCTTAGGGAATTTTTGTTTTACCCCAGCATAGGCCTTTGGCTATACCTACTGTTTTGGATGTAGTGGAAGATGTTTTACAGAGGCTTCTCTTAATCCTGATTCTTTGCCTCCTGCTCCTGTTAAACCGGATAGGTATTACAGGGTGCCTGAAGCTCATAAGTATCTTTTTAAGAGTCCTAGGGCAGACCCAGAAACTGTTAGCCAGGGGCCTAAAGGTGTTAAGGCTTCTGTTGTAAAGAATCCGGTTCCTGCAGACAAAGAGGCCAGGGCCTTGGATAGATGGGGAAAGAAAGTTTATACTTCTTCCACTCTTGCTATGAGGGCTTTGAATTGCCAGTTTCACATGTTGAAATACCAAAACTATCTCCTTTCACAATTGAAATCTAAGGTTGATGCTCTGGCAGAAGGTATTGATTGTAAAGAGTTGCAAGATTTAGTACATGTTTCTGAAAAGGTGGGTAAGCATTCTTTGCAATGTGGTTTTGATGCTGTACAGGCCTCATCTAGGGTGGCTGCCACTGGGTCAGTTCTTCGCAGGCACGCCTGGCTGAGGGATCAAAATTTATCTGAACATGTTAAAACAAGGATTTTAGATGCTCCTTTACAATCTGACGTGTTGTTTGGTCCTCCTGTTGAGGCAGTTTTAAAGAAAATGGAAGACAAGGCTAAGTCTATGCAGACTGTTAAAGATTTTTTGCAGGTCCAGCCTCCAAAGTTTAGTAGAAATTGGCCTACTAAGGGGTGGACGATCCTTCTTATGATTCCCAGTCTAGGGTAGATCTAGACGTGGTAGGGTAGAGCTCAGGGCTCTTTCAGGCCTAGAACAGGGAGTTCTCCTGCACAGTCTTCGGTGAGGGCAGGGGTCAGTCCTTTCAGAACAGACCCAATGACCTACCTTTTCAGCTGCCAGAGCCTTCTCGCCTGGCAGCACCTTTGGGAGGAAGGTTGGCACTTTTCAAAGAAAATTGGAGTTTAATTACCCAAGACAGATGGGTATTGGATATCATACACCATGGTTACAGGTTTTATTTCCATACCTTGCCTCCTTTCAAAGGCATGCCAGACGTTCCTCCTCAGCAAAGAATAGAGGCTCACAAGCAAGTTTCTCTGTTACTCCAAATAGGGGCCATACAGCCGGTCCCTATGCCAGAAGTGGGCCTAGGATTTTATTCTCGCCTGTTCCTAGTACCAAAGAAGGGGAACACGTGGAGACCAATTTTGGATTTATCTACCCTCAACACTTATCTGGACATTCCCAAGTTCAAAATGTTGACGTTACAGCAGCTTTTACCTCTCCTGGGCAAAGATCATTGGATGGTAACTTTGGATCTCAAGGAGGCTTACCTTCATGTTCCTATCAGACTAAGTTGCAGGAAATATCTGCGTTTTGAGCTGGGACTTCTCACTATCAGTTCTCTGCATTGCCCTTTGGCTTATCTACTGCGCCCAGAGTGTTCACGAAAGTTCTGGCTCCAGTGATAGCTTTCTTCAGGCTAAAAGGAATACAGATCTATCCTTATTTGGACGACTGCCTGATTCTGGCTCAAGGAAGGAAGAGCTTCTTCATCATTTGGAATATGTGATAGCAGTGCTAAGATGCCTGGGGTATTCTGTGAACGAAATAAAGTCCAGTCTAGTACCCTCTCAGGACATGTGCTTTCTGGGTGTGAGACTGAATACAGCATCCCAGATGGCCTTTTTAACCCCGGACAAACAAAAGAGTCTATCCCTTTACTTCCATCAGCTATCTCATCAGTCCGGGCTGACTGCAAGGACAGTCCTTCAAGCCTTAGGGTTCATGGCATCTTGTATTCTGGTGCTTCCCAATGCCAAACTGCATATGAGGAAGCTGCAATGGTATCTCAAAATGTATGGACACAGCACTGCCAGGATCTAGACACTGTCATTCAAATAATACCTTGCATTCAAAAGGAATTTTTGTGGTGGGCTCAGGAATGTCACCTAAACAAGGGACTCTCTGTGACCCGGCCAGAGGCGAGTCAAATTTTAACGACAGATGCCTCAGACAAAGCTTGGGAGCTCATCTAAATGGAAAGTGGATACAAGACAAGTGGCCTGCCAGACTACAACATCTACATATCAACTTGAAGGAGATGTTAGCAGTCCAGTTTGCATTAATAGCTTTCAAGGATTTACTTCTTCCAGGGCAGGTGTTGATTCTAACAGACAACACAACTGTCATGTGGTACATCAACAAGCAAGGGGAACGATTCTTATCCTCTATGCAGGCAAGCAATGATTTTGTGGGAGACTGCTCTCAGTTTACAGCTCAATCTTCAGGCAAGGTTTCTGCCAGGAGCACAGAACTCCTTAGCAGATGTGTTGAGCAGACGAATTATGGATCCCCACGAGTGGAAATTGGATCCTCATGTATTTCAGAAATTGACAGTGTCATGGGGAACTCCAGACATAGATCTGTTCGCTTCTCCACTAAACCATCAGCTGCCAAAGTTTTGCACAAAAAGGTTTCATCCCACAGCTTGGAAAGTGGATGCTCTTTCTTTCAATTGGAGCAATCTTCATGTGTATGCCTTTCCACCTCTGCCTCTCCTCCCAAAGGTACTTCTAAAGGTACTTCTAAAGGTCAGACAGGACAAGCCAAGGATGATTTTAATAGCTCCAGATTGGCCTCGACAGCACTGGTACCCATTACTGAGAAGTCTGGTACGGAAGCCTCCATGGCCTTTGCCTTCGATTCCACACCTGTTGTCACAGGAGGACAGCCGTTTGCTGAATGTCAAACTTCACTCTCTTCACCTAACAGCCTGGCATATTCTGTTTTGAACCATAGAGGGTCTCAACTTCCACAACAAGTTTTGAATGTGATTTTGGAAGCTAGAAGGCCTAGTACAAGGAAAGTGTATGCAGATAAATGGAAGAGATTTTTATTTTGGAGTGCAGCAAAAGATTTTGATGTTTCTGAGCCTAATTTGAGTGTGGCTCTTCAATATCTCACTGAGTTACTGGACAAAGGTTTGTCTTTCTCTTCTATTAAGGTTCATGCTGCAGCAATTTCGCTCACTATGATTGTGACACACCTTTGTTTTCTCATCGTTTGTGCAAGCAATTTCTTAGAGGGGCAAAGAATATAAGACCCCACGAAGAGCTCCTACTCCTGCTTGGGATCTCAATTTTGTGTTGGAGAAACTCACTCTACAACCTTTGAGCCTGCAGCTACTTCTGAGTTGAAATATTTATCATGGAAGACTGCTTTTGTTGGCAATTACCTCTGCAAGAAGGGTTTCTGAATTGCAGGCCCTTATGGCGGTTGAGCCTTTCTTAATTTTCCATAAGGATAGGGTATCTTTACGCACTAATCCTTCCTTTATGCCTAAAGTGGTTTCTAGTGTGGCTTTAAACCAAACTATTCATTTGCCTACTTTTATGCAAATCCCCAAAATAAAGGGGAAAAGATTTTGCACACTTTAGATGTACACAGGCAGTTGCGATATTATTTGGACAGAACTAAAGGGTTCAGGCAGTCTCAGCAGTTATTTGTTTCTTTTGCTTTGAGTTCTCAGGGCAAGCCTGTGTCAAAACAAACTATTTCTAAGTGGATTGGGTTTTGCATTGCTTTCTGTTATTCCCATCATGGCAAGGAGATTCCAGCCGGGATTAGGCCTCATTCCACTAGAGCTAGTGCCACTTCGACAGCTTTTTTGAGGGGGGTGGCAACCAAGGATATTTTGGAGGCAGCTACTTGGAGTTCAGTGCATACTTTCTCTAGGCATTATCACCTGCCACTTTACTCTAAATCCAGGGCTGGTTTTGCCACTGCTGTTTTGCAGGGCATTTTGGCAGCTCCTGCTTCCTTATAGTTTGGCCATCCTCCCATACCTCTGCTTTGGGATTCTACCCAAGTGTAAGGACTGCAGCAGTGTGAGATGAAGAACATAGTACAGTTTTGTACCTACCATAAATGTAGATGTTCAAGATCCACATTGCTGCAGTCCAATTTACCTCCTCCTTCCCCTCTGTAGTTAGAGGTGGTTGTGTGGGTTGAGTGGTACATATTGTGTATATAGTGTATATTTTGTACATATATTTAGGGCAAGGGTGCTTGGATGTTTGTTTGCTGTCTTTTGGTTTTGACCTTTATTTTTAGGGTCTTCTGACATCTGGGGCAAGAAAAGACTGAGGATATGACGTCGGTCATGCGCATTTGTACCCTGACGTCCTGATGTCAGTCAAATGCGCCTTGACCGACGTCAGCCTTATACTTTGATATTCGGGCCGACCGAGGACAGCGGACTACCCAAGTGTAAGGACTGCAGCAATGTGGATCTTCGAACATCTACATTTATGGTAGGTACAAAACTGTACTTTATTTCTCCTGCTTATATATATCAATAGTCTTGTTTATTGCAGTCTCTGCCTCAGTGGCAAGACAAAAAAGAAATTTTGTTTCAATATATTGGCATTTAAACAATAGTTGACATACACTGATGCTTTATTTAAATGTTTTTTTTTTTTACACATACCAGTTTGGGTCAGAAGGGGATTCGTCGACAGTGTTGGCAAACCCCTAAAACATGCTCCAGTACTACGGGAATTACGGGCATTGATTCCCAAAATTATTTACAGGGAAGGTTTAGTATTGTCAAAATCAAAGCACATAAAAAATGTAATACAGAAGAGGCTACAGTAAATGCTTTGGCAGATGTAAAAGCAAGGCAAGCAACTGAGACTGGTGAGTGTCTAGACTCTCATAACTGTTTTAAAAACACACACAAGGTAATGCCAGTTTCCACCATTTAAAAAAAAATTATCTAAAAATGATCAGAGAGACAGTCTAAATAGCATGACAGAAAAAAAAACAAAATAATGTTTTGGTCAGGCAAGATGGTATGTTAAAGCAATTCTGTCAGACAGTTAATGACTTTCTGCAAAATGCAGATGCAGCTTTAAAATCAGTTTCTGCCAGACAGATAGATACAGACTCAGAGATTACACATCTCAAACTCTACCTGGAGCAAAACAAAGCCAGAGTGCTAGACAGTTTAAACGAAGTGTGCAGTATTGCAGATGCACATAGGAAATGTATAAAAACAGCGTGTAGACTATATGGGGAAAGGAAGTGGACGTAATACATGGTCTGATAAAAGAACAAACACAGGGGGAACATGAGCAGCTTCTGCTCCACCAGGGTTACAGACAGATACACAACGAAGTTCAGAAAACAGGTGATATGTTTTACTTGTTAAGAAAATAGGCCACAATAAACAAGATTGTCCATATTACAAAAGATGGAAGGAAAGTCGAATACAAAAGGGTATCTATGCAGATAATAGCGCTTCTTCAAAACCCAAAAATAAGGAAAGAAATAAAGATAAAGAAAATACATTAAGGGAAAATCAGTCACAGGAACAAACACAGAGGGTTACAGAAAAAAATAAAGTATACCCTATGGAGTACACAGAAAACCCACCATATAATCTCACACATGGTACAAGTCAGGAATTAAAACGTGAAATTGAAAGTAAAAAGTACACATTAGACAGGAAAGACACTACTAACAGTCAGCAGGGAACAGAGCATGCAGTCTGTGTAATCAGAGACATACCCAGGAAAACAGATCCAAATAAATATGATTCTGATTAGGGGTTTGCCCCCTCCCACACCCAAGTAACCTTTCTCACAAATTTTAAACGTGGAAAGGACAGACGCCCGTTAGTGGATGTATGGGTGGAGGGAACACTATGGAAAGATGTCCTACTTGATACAGGGGCAGCAGTCTCAGTCACTAAAAAGAAGTTATGTACCTACCACAACGTTCCATGTTAGTTGTCCTTCGTCTCGCCTTCCTTTTTGCTGTTTGGGGTTCAGAGCCGATCCTCGGCTCTGACTCTGCCTACTTCTATAGCTCGAGAGCTATTTATTGGCTTGAGGCTAACCCTAATCCCAGAATGCCCAGCCTCAGCTGACCAGATCTCGTTTGTGATAGCACACACTAGACATATAAAGTAACCAGTAACCTAAAATTGATTTACCAAATAACAGATCAGAGTAAACTGTCATAAAATTATCTGGCATGTGAACCAAGAAAAAGGAAATCGGCCAGTGAAACCATAGTGAACTCCTCTCAATCCTCCAGGAATGGGGAAGGAGAGGGGGATGCAAGAAGGAAGGCAAGATGAAGGACAACTAACATGGAATGTTATGGTAGGTACATAACTTATTTATTTTAAGTTGTCCCATCTCACCTTCATTCTTGCTGTTTGGGACAGTGCCCCTAGCACCAGGTGGCTCATTGGAACAGACTCTTCAGAACAGTGGAACCAAAGGAAGCCCTGCTTCGGGAGACTACATCCACTTTGTAATGAGAGATAAAGGTATGAGGGTTTGCCCAAGTGGCAGCTGCACAAATTGAGTCTATGGGCAATTTAGACTGAAAGGCTACAGAAGTGGTTAATGCTGTAGTAGAATCACCTTTCGGTTTTGCTGGTAGATGTTTATGCCTTAACTGATAAATAAAGGCAATGGTGTCAGATAACCATTTGGATAAGGTCACCTTAGAAACTGGAAGGCCTTGCTTATTGTGAACATAGGAGAGAAATAATTTGTCTGACTTTCTTAGCTCTTTGGTCCTACGGAGGTAAAAACGTAATTGTCTGTGCACATCCTGTTGGTGAAGACCGTATTCTGCCTTGTTGCTATAATTGGAAAAATAACAACCAGAAAAAGTGTTTTCCAAGAAAGAAATTTTAAGAGATATGAAGCTGCTGGTTCAAATGGAGGAAGAATCAAAGAAGTCAAAACTAAATTGAGATCCAAAGGAGGAGGTGGGTCCCTCACTGGGGGTCTAAGAAGAGATGTTCCTCTCATGAAGGCTTTGCAGAGCTTATGAGACATTATGCTAAAATTAAGAATTCCAGTATGAAAATTAGATATGTCTGTCAGTTGTACCCTGATGGTAGCAGCAGCCACACCCGACTGAAAAAGCTCTGCTAGAAATTCTAGAATTTGATGGACTGGTGCTGAAAAGGGGTCTAAGTTTCTAGATTCTGCCCAGTATGAAAATCTTTTCCATTTGCTAGCATAAGTCTTTCTCGTAGTTGACTTATGGGAGGATACAATAATATCGCGAACTGCTGGGGAGATACCTGGAAGCCTGGCTAAGGTAGGAAGTGGAGAAACCAAGCTGTGAGCTTCAGAGTCTGAAGGGATTGGTGTAACCTGCCTGACTGATGAATCAACAGATCTGGCACTGGGTCCAGAAACCAAGGCTGGTCTAGAAGGTCAAGGTGCAGGAACGGAAACTGTATCTGTTGAGGCCAATAGGGGTCAATGAGGATCATTTTCCAACCCAACGATTTTGCTTTCTGTATGAGTCTTGGAATTAAGGGAAAAGGGGGAAATGCATAAAGGAGTCCCTGAGGCCAATTGTGGACTAGAGTGTCCCTGGGAGTTTGACCTGGAGGAGGAAGCAGGGAGAAGTAGCTGCTGCATTTGTTGTTGAGGGGGTGGCAAATAGATCGCAGCAAGTCTGGCCCCATTTGTGGAAGATAAGGTCCGCAACTTCCTGATTCAGAGACCACTCGTGAGGCATGAGGATAGCCCTGCTGAGCCTGTCTGCTATTACGTTGGATTTCCCAGGGATGTGCATTGCTGTCAGCAAACGTTGGGAGGAAATCGCCCATTGCCATAGCCTGAGGGCTTCTCGACACAAGGGGTAGGACCTGGTCCCGCCGTGCTTGTTGATGTACCACACAAATGACATGTTGTCTGTTTGGATCTTAATAGTCCCCACAACTGACATGTTGTCTGTTTGGATCTTAATAGTCCCGGAAGGAAGAGAGTCTTGAAGAGCTTGCAATGCTAGGAGCATCACTCTCATCTCTAGGACATTGATTTGCAGATGGTACTTGTGAGGTTGCCACATGCCTTGGACTGTCCTGCCTAGGTAATGCCCCCCCCACCCTATCAGGTGGTCACTGTGGCTACTGGAGGGGGTTGAATGAAAGGTCTGCCCTGAGTCACCACTGGGGAGACCATCCACCAAGAGAGGTGTCTTTTGCATGTTTCTATAATCAGGATCATGTGAGACATGGGTAGTTCCTGGAAGGACCACTGCATGAAGAGAAGTCACTGAAGGGTTCTCATGTGGTAACGTGCTAATGGTACAAGAAGAATGGCAGCTGCCATGGAGCCTAGAACTTGCAGGACATGTCTGACTTGGACCTTTCTGCTCTGCATTAGAAATGACACTTGTTGGCGAATAGAGAAAACTCTTCCCTGAGGTAACCTTGCAAACATCTGTTTTGTGTTTAATTCTGCTCCTATATATGAAACAGATTGACAGGGCAACAAGGCAGATTTTTCGAAATTTACTGTAATGCCTAGTTGGGTGCAGGTTGATACTGTGTAATCCCGCATCTGTAAGAGTTGATGCCTGGTGGTAGCAGTTAGGAGCCAGTCGTCTAGATAGGGAAACACCTGGAATCCTTGACGTCTCAGGTGAGCCATGACTACTGCCATACATTTGGTGAACACCCTGGGGGGGCTGTGGTGAGACCAAAGGGCAGAGCTCTGAACTGATATTGCTTGCACCCTACCCGGAAGAGAAGAAATCTCCTGGAGCGTCTGTCCATTTTGATATGGTAGTACGCATCCTGATGATCTATGGAGCACATTCAGTTATCCTGACCCAGAAAGGGTAGAATGGACTGCAGTGTTACCATCCGGAACTTTTCTTTTTGTACAGATTTATTCAATCTGCTGAGATCCAGTATTGGTCTCCAGTCCCCTGTCTTTTTTTGTATTAAAAAGAACCTTGAGTAAGTTCCAGATCCTAGTTGGTCTGCAGGGACTTCCTGGATGGCTCTTTTTTCTAGCAGATGTTCTTCGTTTTCCATTGCTGCAGTCCTAACTATTGGGTATAGTCCGCGTCCCGTCGGCCCGAATACCAGAGTATAAGGCTGACGTCGGTCAGGGCGCATTAGACCGACGTCAGTACGTCAGAGTACTAATGCGCATGACCGACGTCATATCCTCAGTCTTTTTTGCCGCATGGTCCGATGCAGAAGCAGTTTTGCGAGTGCAGGTTGGCGTTCTGAAATATTTCCGAAACCGGAGTTTCAGACCGAAACAGAGTTGGCTAAGTACCCGTTAGAACATTTTGGTTTTTCTTGCCTCAGTATTTTACCGGATGTCAGAAAAAGTGAATAACTGTATTTCTTGTGGGAAACAGATACCTCATAGGGATTACCATACCTTGTGCGGAAGGTATTGAGTGTAAAGAGTTGCTGGATTTGGTTCATGTGTCTGAACAAGTGGGTAAGCATTCTTTGCAATGTGGTTTTGATGCTGTACAGGCCTCCTCGAGGGTGGCTGCTACTAGTTCTGTTCTTCGCAGGCATGCCTGGTTGAAGGATCAGAATTTAGCTGAGCATGTTAAGACAAGGATTTTGGATGCTCCTTTACAGTCTGATGTGTTGTTTGGATCGCCTGTGGAAGCAGTTTTAAAGAAAATGGAGGACAAAGCTAAGTCTATGCAAACTGTTAAAGATTTTTTGCAGGTGCAGCCACCGAAGTTTAGTAGAAATTGGCCTGCTAAGGGGTGGACATATCCTGCTTATGATTCCCAGTCTAGGGGTAGGTCTAGACGTGGTAGGGGCAGGGCTCAAGGTTCTTTTAGGCCTAGAACAGGGAGTTCACCTGCTCAGACTTCTGGTGAGGGCAGGGGTCAGTCCTTTCGTAAACAGACCCAATGACCTGTCTTTTCAGCTGCCAGTAGATTCCCGCCTGGCAGCTCCTTTGGGAGGAAGACTGTCTCTTTTCAAAGAAAATTGGGATTTAATTACTCAAGACAAATGGGTGTTGGATATCATTCACCACGGTTACAGATTTTATTTCCACACAATGCCCCCTTTCAAAGGCATGCCAGACGTTCCTCCTCCACAAAGAAAAGAGGCTCACAAGCAAGTTTCTCAGTTACTCCAGATAGGGGCCATTCAGCCAGTCCCTGTATCAGAAAGGGGCCTAGGATTTTATTCTCGCCTGTTCCTAGTACCAAGAACGGGAACACGTGGAGACCAATTTTGGATTTATCTCTCCTCAACACTTTTCTGGACATTCCCAAGTTCAAGATGTTGACGTTACAACAGCTTTTACCTCTGCTGGGCAAAGATCACTGGATGGTAACTTTAGATCTCAAGGAAGCTTACCTTCATGTGCCTATACGGCTAAGTTGCAGGAAGTATCTGCGGTTTCGAGCTGGAAATTCTCATTATCAGTTCTCTGCATTGCCCTTTGGCTTATCTACTGCCCAGAGTATTCACAAAGGTTCTGGCTCCAGTGATAGCTTACTTCAGGCTTCAAGGAATTCAAATCTATCCTTACTTGGACGACTGCCTGATTCTGGCTCAAGAAAAGGAAGACCTTCTACAGCATCTGGAACATGTCATAGCAGTGCTAAGATGCCTAGGGTATTCTGTGAACGAAATAAAGTCCAGTCTAGTACCCTCTCAAGACATGTGCTTTCTGGGTGTGAGACTGAATACAGCAGCCCAGATGGCCTTTTTAACCCCGGACAAACAAAAGAGTCTATCACTTTACTTCCATCAACTATCTCATCAGTCCGTGCTGACTGCAAGGACAGTCCTTAATGCATTAGGGTTCATGGCATCTTGTATTCTGGTGCTTCCCAATGCCAAACTGCATATGAGGAAGCTACAATGGTATCTCAAAAATGTATGGACACAGCACTGCCAGGATTTGGACACTGTCATTCAACTAATACCTTGCCTTCAAAAAGAATTTTTGTGGTGGGCTCAGGAATGTCACCTAAACAAGGGACTCTCTGTGACCCGGCCAGAGGCGAGTCAGATTTTAACGACAGATGCCTCGGACATTGCTTGGGGAGCTCATCTAAATGGAAAGTGGATACAAGACAAGTGGCCTGCCAGACTACAGCATCTACATATCAACATGAAGGAGATGTTAGCAGTCCAGTTTGCATTAATGGCTTTCAAGGAGTTACTTCTTCCAGGGCAGGTGTTGATTCTAACAGACAACACAACTGTCATGTGGTACATCAACAAGCAAGCGGGCACACATTCTTATCCTCTATGCAGGCAAGCAATGATTTTATGGGCGACTGCGCTAACCTTGCAACTAACTCTTCAGGCAAGGTTTCTGCCGGGAGCACAGAACTCCTTAGCAGATGTGTTAAGCAGACAAATCATGGATCCCCACGAGTGGAAACTGGATCTTCATGTATTTCAAAAATTGACAGTGTCATGGGGAACTCCAGACATAGATCTGTTCGCTTCTCCACTAAACCACCAGCTGCCACAGTATTGCACAAAGGGGTTTCATCACACAGCTTGGAAAGTGGATGCTCTGTCTTTCAGTTGGAAAAACCCTCATGTGTATGCCTTTCCTCCTCTGCCTCTTCTTCCAAAGGTACTATTAAAGGTCAGACAAGACAGGCCAAGGATGATTTTGATAGCTCCAGATTGGCCTCGGCAACACTGGTACCCACTACTACGGAGTCTGGTAAGGAAGCCTCCATGGCCTTTACCTCTGATTCCTCATCTGTTATCTCAGCAGGATGGTCATCTGCTCAATGTCAAGCTTCACTCTCTTCATCTAACAGCCTGGCATCTTCTGTGTTGACACACAGCAGGTCTCAACTTCCTCAACAAGTTTTAAATGTGATTATGGAAGCTAGAAGACCTAGTACAAGGAAAGTGTACGCAGAAAAATGGAAGAGATTTTTATTTTGGAGTACAGCAAAGAATTTGCAGGTTTCGGAGCCTAATTTACGTGTGGCTCTTCAATACCTTACTGAGTTATTGGACAAAGGTTTGTCCTTCTCTTCCATTAAGATTCATGCTGCAGCAATTTCAGCTCACTATGATTGTGACCCACCTTTGTTTTCGCATCCTTTGTTCAAGCAGTTTCTTAGAGGGCAAAGAATATAAGACCCCCAATAGAGCTCCTACTCCTGCTTGGGATCTCAATTTTGTGTTGGAAAAGCTTACTCTACAACCTTTTGAGCCTGCGGCTACTGCTGAATTGAAATACTTGTCATGGAAGACTGCTTTTCTGTTGGCTATTACTTCTGCAAGAAGGGTGTCTGAGTTGCAGGCCCTTATGGCAGTAGAGCCATTTTGATTTTCCATAAGGATAGGGTATCATTACGCACTAATCCTTCCTTTATGCCTAAGGTGGTTTCTAGTGTGGCTTTAAACCAAACTATTCATTTGCCTACTTTTTATGCAGACCCCCAAAATAAAGGGGAAAAGATTTTGCACACTTTAGATGTACACAGGCAATTGCGTTATTATTTAAGCAGGACTAAGGATTTTAGGCAGTCTCAGCAGTTGTTTGTTTCTTTTGCTTTGAGTTCACAGGGCAAGCCTGTGTCAAAACAAACTATTTCTAGGTGGATTGGCTTTTGCATTGCATTTTGTTATTCCCATCATGGCAAGGAGATTCCAGCTGGGATTAGGCCTCATTCCACTAGGGCTACTGCCACTTCAACAGCATTTCTAAGGGGTGGCAACTAAGGATATTTTGGAAGCAGCTACTTGGAGTTCAGTGCATACTTTCTCTAAGCATTATCACCTTCCTATCTACTCTAAGTCTAGGGCTGGTTTTGCCACAGCTGTTTTACAAGGCATGTTGTCAGCTCCTACTTCTTTATGATTTGCCAGCCTCCCTTACCTCTGCTTTGGGATTCTACCCAATAGTTAGGACTGCAGCAATGGAAAACGAAGAACATAGTACAGTTTTGTACCTACCATAAATGTAGATGTTCGAGGATTCCATTGCTGCAGTCCAATTTACCCTCCCTCCTTCCCCTCTGTGTTTAGGGGTGGTTGTGTAGGTGAGTTTACATGCTTATATTTTTGTATATATTCTTGTATATATTGTACATGTTTTTGGTGCAGGTATTTTGGGCCTTGTCTTTTTAGGGTCTTCTGACATCTGGGGCAAGAAAAGACTGAGGATATGACGTCGGTCATGCGCATTAGTACCCTGACGTACTGACGTCAGTCTAATGCGCCCTGACCGACGTCAGCCTTATACTCTGGTATTCGGGCCGACGGGACGCGGACTATACCCAATAGTTAGGACTGCAGCAATGGAATCCTCGAACATCTACATTTATGGTAGGTACAAAACTGTACTTTTTGAAACTTGAATATCTGCTTGATCCCTTAGATCTTGGGTGGAACACTGGGATGGACTTTTTTGACTTTAGAGGGGGTTGATGAAGGGGGATTTTGTAACCTCCGGATATGATAGATAGTACCCATTTGTCTCTTATATTTTGCCAGGCTTTTGGGTACAGGAAAAGTCTTTCCCCGACTGCCTCCAGAGGTGAGCAGTCGGGCAACCCGTCAGGGATGCTGGAAGGGTTTGGCAGAGAAAGTTTCTCTGTCACCCTTATTTTGCAGTCCCCCTCTGCCATGAGGGCGGCATCTGCCATTATTGTTGTTTCCCCCTCTGCCTCTGGAGGAAAAATCACCACGTGTGTCAGCCAAGGGTCCCTGGGACTTCCAAAACAATATCTTTCCACCCTTCTGACCTTTGGGATAAGGTTTGTTAGGAGTGGAAAAACAGACTCCCACGGCAGAGAGAGTCTCGCTTTCCTGCTCGCACCTGGTAAGCATGTCTTTCACCTGAGGCCCAAAAAGTGAGGAGCCATCAAAGGGAGTATTCGTGAAGGACGCCCGAAAGGGTTCCACAAATTAACACAGCCAAGCATGTCTCCTGAGAGCCACTCCTGTACCTGCGGCTCTGCTCGCTCCATCGGCTGCATAGGAAATCAGCCTCATGGAGAAGTTGACTATAGAATTAAGAGTTGCAAGCTGGGAAGCTATTTTGGCTGATGCTCCCTCAGCTGTAGGATCTTGTAGGGTATCTCCAAGCTCTTTTAGGAGATCCCTTTGAAGACATGTAAAATGAGACAGATAATTCAGGGACCTCATTGAGAAGGTCGCTGAGGAAAACATTCACTTCCCATATCTGTTCATCATCCTAGACTGTTTGTTTGGTGGATGGACAGACGAAGAAGTTTCTGCTAGCTCTTTTTTGGTGGCTGCTGCTACCACCATGGCATCAACTGGCACACCTTTAGAAAGAAATTTTTGTCCTGGGGGGCTGTTATGAATTTATTTGGTCTCCTCTGAGTAGGCTCCACCGAATCTGGAGCTGACCAAGCCTTTCGAGCCACTACAGACATGAGTGGATCGAAAGGTGGAGACACCCAGGAGGTGGAGGGTCGGGAACCAAATGCCTCCAGGTATACAGACTCATCCTCAGTAGGGGCTAGGGAAGACCAGCCACCCCTCTGCCTAAGCATTTCAAGGATGTCTGAAAAGGAAACATCTTCAGAGGGGGACCTGGGGGACCCTTCTGATTAATCCAGGTCTGTATCTGAGGTGAATGACTCAGAGGAGTCTAGGTGCTTCCTATTGCACTTCTTCTTCCAAGGAGGCTCCTCTGAGTGATCAGGGGAGGCCTCGGAAGAAGAGGGGTCACCCAATGGGGTGTCCTGGGGCATAGGTTCCCTACGCTTCTGGGCCAGAGGAGGAATAGAAGTTAGCACAGGCACCACAAGAGATGGAGTCGATGGGGCTGGTAGTAGGGTTGCTTCAGGGAATAGCACACTCCGCATGACCTCAAAGGCGTCACGATCCCAAGGCAAAGAAAGCTCTGGCTCCGAAAAGACGGGAGTCCTTCTTCGTGTTGTGGGTGACGACTCCGAGACTGATGTGGGATCCGAGCTCACCTGCGCCGAAGTTCCAAGAGGGAGAGCGGGGTCGGACAAGGGACCAATGCCACTTTCCCCCTCAGAGCCGACGAGAGAGCTTCGGCACCCAGATCCCTCTATGGATGGAACAATCGAGGTGATCAGACCCGACATCGGAACAGAAGAGCAAGTGATTGGCATGGTCAGTTCCACTATCAGCTCGTCCATGGTCTCCAGCTCCGAACTAAGTGTAGTCGGAGGAGGAGGAATGGAAATGGAGGCGGATAGAGCCGCAACCTGCTGAGGTGGGCTAGAGAGTAATTTTGCAAGGGCCCATGATTTAAGCAACCTGCTGACTACTCTCACCACGTCCTGATCCAATAACCTGGAGGATCGAGAGGAGTGGGATGAAAAGCGATGATTGCGTTCACTTCCTGATAAGGGTGACTGTGGCAACGAGTGGATCGGCTCCAATGAAGGAGACCTTGCTCGCTTGTGGCTCCGAGACATCTCCGAGGTAGCAGTTGAAGCTGATGGAGGAGATGACTTGTCAATGCTACTCGGCACCGACAAACTTGGTTCTTCAAGCCTAGGAGTCAGTTCTGAGGATGGAGCCGACGGCTTGACAGACTTAGAAGATTTCACTGGCTGAGAACCTTTAGCTGGGGAATCCTGTGGTTTCAATAATCATCGAAGGATTAATTTGTTTTTGCACTCCTGCAGGACCCAGGGACTAAATGCATGACAGAGCAGGAGTCCTGCAGGTGCACAGCCCCTAAACAATAAACACAGCTAGTGTGCCCATCTGTCAGAGACGTTTTCTGACAGCATGAGTCCCCACTTTTAGAAGCCAAAAACTGTGGCCTCTTTAGACATGTTACACTACTATACCAAAAAACAAACAGTTTTTTTTACAGTTAAGGAACAGAAAGGAGAGCCTCTAATTTAAACGGCTGTCCTAAGGGTGGGGGGGGGGGGGCTCTCTAATTTAAATGACTTCAGGAGAAGCAGAAGGCCTGGGAGATATAGAGTGACGGCCAGCAAAGGTACAACACACACAGGAAAGGCGATAAGGGATAAAGTACTATATGTAGACAAAAACTTGATAATTTTTTAAGAATAAACAACAATTATAGTAATAGAACAAACTCTACTAAGCCTGAGCCAGTAACAAAGCAACTTTGCAGCTGAAGTGGCAAATGAGATGTGGGTAGCTGATGCTGGGCATTCTGGGATAAGGGTTGGCCTCGAGCCAGTAAATAGCTCTCGAGCTATAAAAGTAGGCTGAGTAGGAGCCGAGGATCGGCTCCGAACCCCAAACAGCAAGAACGAAGGCGAGATGGGACAACTTAACATCAAACAGTTACCTGTAAATCAGTTAAAAAAATCTTACATTCAAGGCTTTCATGGCAGCACTTGCATGGCCATAAGCAGTAAGCCAGTTAAAATATGTTTCACAGAAAGTGGATCTTCAGTACAGGGTACATTTCTTATGAATTCCAGTTGCGGAACAACAATCCTTGGGGTTGATATTCTCGGCAAACTGGGAATAGTAATTGATTTCAGTAACAAGGTTTTATGGTCAACCGCAATGGAAGACAGTTGTGATGCAACTCAGCAATTTCCTTGCTTTGTAATTGACGCAAGTAACTATAAAAAAGACATTACCAAGACACACTCACAACTGCAGGATAAATGGGAGCAAGTCAAATCACAATGATAGCCCTTATGGGCTACATCAAAGACAGACTGTGGCAAGTTAGCAGTACCAGTGAGTGTAGGTAATCCTTCTGATTACATTCCTCCTTTTCAGAAGCAATATCCAATCCCCAGAGAGGCGGGCGAGGATATGAAGAGGTGTATAGAACAATGGGAACAGATAAATCATAAATATAAAAGAGCATAAATGCAAATAACTTGCAAACATCAGGGTACACAGAAAAAGGAGGAAAGCAGTAAACAGAAGGAAAGACGAACCCTTTGCCTTACTGAGAAGGGTAATTAAAAACACTAACAGTATAATAAAAATGGTAATTTATGACCAGTAGAATATGGGGATAATCCTCCCTATAACCCAGATCATGGCAGGCAATAGGCATTATAGCAATAAATTAACAAATCACGTTATCAGTTCGCAGCAAAGTACAGGGATCTTTTAAACTCAATGTAAATTAATTAAACAAAGGAGACAGGAAAAGACAGAAAAATAAATATTACTTTACTGGTTTAATAAGCCAGGACGGATTCAGAATAAACACAAAAATAACATAGAGACACAGAGTAACAAAGGAGACCGGAAAAGACAGAAAAATAAATATTACTTTACTGGTTTAATAAGCCAGGACAGATTCAGAATAAACACAGAAATAACATGCAGACACAGAGTAAAGTTAATACAGGTACAGTGTAAAGTTAATACAGATACAGTAAATACATTTACAGTAATGCAAAATCCTAAATGACAAAAGGTTCTATGGTAACGAGAGGGTCAACCCCTCCACATTAAAAGTACAGTATGTCTCCAAAGGCAGCTTATGCATACTGCAAACAGGATCAGTATTGGTAATAAACAGTGACTGTAAAGTCATATTTTCAAAAGAATGTCTTGCATAAAATATAACCGCAAACAGTCTTATACAGCAACAACATCATTAGTCAGACTGGTGTAACTGCCATCCTGGTACTAATACACAGTAGTTCATACAGGTAGTAAAGTACCTAGTCATTAGACAAATAGCATTTTTCAGCTAATAAAAATCCAAGCAAAAGCAGCACACCATGTTGGTTCATAAAAATCAGTGTAAAAACTAAAAACAATCAAATGGTATCAGTATAGTAACAGTCTGTTAACAGTCTTAAAAAAAGTTTAAATTTGTTTCTATAATAGAAATCTATGGACAGGACAAGGCAATCTAAAAAAAAAACATGTACATACAAAAGCAAATGCAAATGAAACAGTTGCAAAGAAAAAATGGGGAGAGATACTCAGATATAATAGATCATGAGAAGAGGGACATCATGATCGGATACCTGATTTCATGCAAAATATGTTTGCAAAGGCATGTAACAAGTCATATTGTTGGGTTTTTAGCCACATTCCTTACAGAGGGAAAATGCCATTACATGAAGTCCCTGTAGAGGTTACACATACAGGTTTTATGTTTAAAGAATTTTATAAAAATAGAGTTGTAAAACAATCAGCCATAAAAAAAACATTTGCAGTTGATGAGAATAGAAAAAGGGATACTCTGTTTTCAAAAGAAAGGGGACACTTTACACCAACTCTGGTCATGTGAAAAAACTTGAGTATAAAATAAAAACAGCATGGGAGTTAACACATAATACTTCTTTTAAGGAAGAGATGAAAAAAGAAAAATTCTGTTACATAGTTTATGCAGTTCCAGTAATGAGAATTACTCACACATTACCAGAGGGCATGGTAAAAAATCACCAGAAAAAGAGGAAGGTTCATGATAAAAAATAGCTGGACATAGGGAATGGTGTTATTTCAGGAGCTGACATTTTTCACTGGTATGGTGCCACTAAGGCAATATGGAAAGTTACAAAGTTGATAAACGTTTTAGCAAATGCAACTTATGGCACTATCTCAAATATAACAGAGGAGATGTGTTATAAAGCTGTCAAACAAGTAACTGTTGTTAACAATGAAGAAAGGCTATTAAGTACAGAGGATCACATTTTCCTGTAAATTGCTTTTTTTTTAAAAAGGGGGGAATTGATAGATATCGTAAATTTTCTTTTCCCAAAGCAATAATGAAATTAAATGTATGCTGCAATGCAAAAGAAATATGCTTGTTTCTAATACACGGTTTTGCCTTGTAAAGCAAGGGTTAACGTGACAAGATTTTAAAATAAATGCTTCTGTGCAACTGCAAGGCTGCCAACTTGCTTAAACAAGCAGGAAAGCAATTAAGAATAGATAAGTAATAAGGGCTGTGTGTCTGACACCTGCGAAAATAAAACATGCTTAGTTTAACTACTGGCTAAGTGGATTGTTCTCAGGATGGTGGGATACTATAATTTCCGCATTAATTGCTCTTATCGACATTATAAGATTTGTGTTAATAAAAGTATTAATCAAGTAACAGCCGTTGATAATGTAACATTGTATGAAGAGATAGCATTGAAGGCAAGGGATTCGTATGTTGTAACAGACCAAGGAATTCAAGGTACTGAAGATCATATTGTGTTTTAAATTGTCTTACAATTTTATTGGTTTTAATTAAATAGGGGGAATTGATAGAAATTGTATAAATTAAAATGCTTTTCCCCAAAATTATACTGTGTGCAGTAGAGAAAAAATGTGAAAGGCCAAACAGCAGTTTTCAAAATAATATGGCTTGCTTTGCAAGAACAGTTAAGTGATGACCTTTTATTAAAAAGATTTCTTGTAAATGTTCAGCTTAGATATTAATAACATATAGCTATGGGCTTACCGTAAATGGCATCCTGTTATAGAAAAAAGGAAGTTGACTTTATGTGAGCTTTCAGATGCAGAAATAAATGAAATAAAATACAGACACTTCAAATAACTTAAAGATGATGTGGAGAGACTTTTTGCGAAGTCTTCAGATGCAGCAAGGAAGAAAATAATCAAAGAAGGACATAAAACAGAAATCAATCATGCAAACCAGAAGAACAAGTCACAAGGGCATTAAAAATTACATTGGTTGACATTTAAAAGCGTATATAAACTGGACAGTATGTTTCACTCTTTAGTGACGTCTTTGGACTGAGTGTTCATCAGTCTATAGTTATATGGGTCTAGCCATGTTATAATAGAATTGAAATAACTGTGACATTATTAACTGTTTGGCAAGAATTTGTACTAATCCAAATAAATATTAACGGATACAGTAGTACTGTGTCTGTCTGGTCAGCTGATAATAATATTTTACAATAACAAGACGCATCAGCCGATACTCTCCAGCTAAGTGCTTCAAATTATATATTCTTTTCGTTGAAACATAGTTTGTGTACTTTTAAGTAGTTTCTTTTTCTGTTGTGTTATATTTAGTGCATGTAAATTCGCTCTCTACCTTTCTTATAATGGTATTTTGTAGTACCATCGTTGGTAATGTTCCCCTCCCTTTTAGCTTTTAGGTAATCTCCTTCTGTACCATTGCTGGTATTTCCCTCCTTTAACATTTTTGGTATTTCTCCCTACCATTGTTGATAGCTTTCTTCTCTGTCCTTTCAGTGCATGTGTGTGGTTTGAGTTTTTTCTTTTAAATGACGGAAAAGCAGAAAGGCACATTGGGCTTCAGACAGTCCCAGGATTGTGGAAAAAAGCTGCGCAATTCAGACGGGTATCTTTCATTTTAAGATCTGCCAAGGCTTTAGCTCTAGAACATTGGCAGAATGTCAAAATAAGTTGATTCTGAAGGGATTGTTAAAATTCTCCTTTGATGAACCCATGTCTAAGCCAGAGTTGTCCTCCACCAAAACTGAGCATAAAAAGAGAAGTCATTTGGTGCCGGGCTGTCCATCAGCACTGGACTCAAGAAGGCATAAGTCTCCAGTTCCATCAGTCTCCATGGAACCGAAGAGTAAGATTCCTATAATGATTGTCAAACAAGCTTCAGCATCAACACTTATGGTTCCTTGGTACCAAAAGTTTCAAAACCGACTTTTGACGACCTCTGCACTGACAGTTCTGTCGGCACCGGCATCTTTGATCTCCCACTCGGTTCCAACTTCAGCAACTGCTCAGCAGGATACGGTCCCCAAGCATGAAACATTAGTACATCCCAGAACAAGGTACTTCCATTCTACAGACCCCCTTCTAGGCCAACTTCCCCGTCCCTTCTTGGATAGACCAGAGTCTCCCTTGGGGTTGTCAGTCCGATCAACCAGAAGTCTTTCCAATATAGATGTGGTGAGATTAGTGGATCAGCTTTTGGCAGCCAGGGGTCTTCTTGCACCCACTGAGACCGCCCTCCCATCTGGAGCCTAGGTCTTCTCTCCTAGGACGATGACTGATTTTCCTCCTCTGACTTCCTCACTATTCACTAGGCTCGGGGCCCACCACTTCGATTACCGTGGTTCCAGCTGTTATTGTATTGACAGAAGCTTCTTCTTTGCTGCCAGGATCAACTCTAATGTTTTCGGTACCTTCGGAACAGATAGACTCTCTGGGCTGTAGTTTGGGTGTAGGTTCGGAGGGCTCCTGTATGGTCCCTATTGTTTCCTCTGAGTCGTCCTTGGCTCTTGAAACCCTGACAGTTTCAGGCTCTTCCCTGGCACCTGTTTTTTTTGGGGGGGGGTCCTTTGGAGTGGGGTATGACCCTGGTTCCAAGGTTGTCTTTCTCGGTTCCGGGCTCCCATCCCTCTTTGTGTGGGCCTGCCTTCCAGATCATGGAGAGAGCTTTAGCCTCAGTGGGCTGTCAGCTGGCCCCATCTATACTGGAGTAGCAATATGTGTACCATCTGGACCGCAGCTGCCACCATCTCTCACATTGGGACAGCAGGCATCAAAACTGCAAGATATCCCTGTTCAGGGCCCCTCTTCTTCGAAGTCTTCCTCAGAGATCCCCACAGTGGAGCCACCCCACAAGAAGACTTGCAAAAGGAAGCATTTAGATTCTGAGGAAGAATGTGTCAAAGAAGACACAGACTATGATGAAAGGGAGGGTTCCCCCCGGTCACCCCTGAAGATGTCTAATTTGGAGACATCCTGGAAATCTTAAAACAGAGGGATGATTGGAAGCCCACAAACCCATCCTCAGAGGAAACTGTGTTCTTGCAGGCTTTTGGTGCTTACCCATCTACTTCCTGGATGACCCTGCCCACTAACAAACTTATTAAGCTAATAGCGCAATGGGCGTGGTAGACTCCTGATTGCATAGAGCTGATTCCCCGGAGGCCAGACATAATTTTATCTACTCCAGAAGATCGACCCCATTGGGGAAAGGGTTTGTCAGTAGATGTCATGGTGGTGAGGGTGGCCACCAAAAAGGAACTTGCCGAGGAGAGTTCCACTGTCCACCCTCCTAACAAAGAGTCTTGGATGATGATTTGGGAAGCGGGTCTATGCTTCATCGACCTTTGCTCTTAGGTCCTTGAATTTTATGGCACACTTCACTAGACTCCAAAGGGATCTCATAAAGGAGATATCAGATACCCTTGCTGGAGCTTTGTCCGACGAGGTGCGGGATAAGGTTGCCTCTCAGCTTGCCATCCTGGAGTCTATATCAAACGTGTCCATGCCACTCATCACTCGTGCAGCTGAGGGAACGACCAGGGCAGCGGGTTCAGGTGTTGCCATAAGGCGCCACACCTGGATGCATTTGTGTGACTTTGCGGAATGTTTTGAGTCTTCCTTTGTCAGTGCTGCTATTGATAGATCTTCCTTGTTTGGTCTCAAGGTCAGAGACACACTAGCCAGGTGCGAAAAAGATGGAAAGACCCTTCCTGCTGTGGGCATTCATTTTTCTGCTCCTCAACAATCCTATTATAGGAATCAGAGGAGTGGAAAAATATGGTTCAAAAAGTCCCAAGGGCCTTTTCAGGACACACATGATGAATATTCCCCTCAGGGCAGAGGAAGGAGTTATAAAGAAAGACGCCCTCCCCGTGGCAGAGGTGGCCCACAAAAATAGTGGGCCCCAGAGAGTCCTTTTCCGGACACCCCTACCAGCACTTCTGAATGGAGGTCTGAATGCTTGCTTCTGGAAGCAGTCGGGGCAAGATTTTTACTGCACCAGACAGCCTGGCTATTGATAACTTCAGATACTTGGGTGCAGAGAATTATCACCAGAGGTTACCACATTCCCTTTACTCTCTTTCCAAACTTTCCAAAAAGAGTCCCTGTTGTTCCACCCAATCAGCGGGACCAAGCAGCAGTAGAGGTTCAAAAGCTGCTGGGAAAAGAGTCATCCACGAAGTCCCACCAGACCAAAGAGGATCCGTATTTTACTCAAGATTCTTGGTCTCAGAATCTAATATTAACCAGACAATTGATGTGCCCGTCGTCTTTCCCAATTTTTCAAATAAAGGTGAATATTGCTAGATGTTCTGTCTTGACAGAACCAAACAGTCTAGAAAATCTGATCAATTGTTTGTATCCTTTTCCGGTTCAGTTTTGGGTAAACTTGTCTCGAAAGTTACCTTGTCAAAATGGCTTAGGGATTGTGCTGCAAGTTGCCTGCACCTGTTAAAGTGCATTCCACCAGACCTATATCCACTTCAGCTGTTTTACATTCCAAGGCATCCATGGAAGAAAGAAGTGCAACCGCAACATGGGCTACCCCCCCCCCATACATTTATCACTCATTACAAATTGGATATGGTCTCCAGGGGAAGAGCATCTTTTGGTTCTATGGTACTCAGGAATCTCTTTCCATAGAGCCACCCTGGACCTAAAGTAGCTGGGGACTCTGTCCCATTCATCAAGAATGAATGAAGATTGACAACATCAGATAAAGAAGTTATGTTGTTACCATAATGTTCTATTTGTGTTGTCGATCTTCATTCATTCTTGGCATCCCACCCTCCTGCTCCTTCCTATGGACTTGGCTTTTAGGTTTCACCTTAGGACATGACTTCTGTTATCTTTCTGTACTTGGCTGCAAACTCGATCTGAGGTAATAGAGAGAGGGGCATTGAGGGTAGAGTCTTAGCTCGAGAGTTTTTTTGGACTGGCATGAGATGTACAACAGCCAAGCCAGTTCTGAGGATCAGTTCTGAGGATCGGAACCGGCTCCCATTCATCAAGAATGGATGAAGATAGACAACATAGATGGAACGTTGTGGGAAGAACATAACTTCTTTTTTTTTTAACTTATGAGAATATAGTAAAAATGAAAAGGAAGATCAAACACAGGGAAAGTGAGTGCTTCATTTTTCTGACCAGTAACAGAGAAATTGATGTTTACTGAACAAAAGATGTCATTTTCTTTGTATTTTTTGCAGGAAATACTTTATGTAGGCTGTACATTCTGCATACCTGAAAGATTTTATGCTGAGCCTGTCCGGACACTTGAACTGGTAGACTGGCCACCTTGGTGACTTTTCTTCATGGTAATAACAACTCTTGCAAACTCAAGCTCTCCCCTATCTCCTAAGTCCTTGCTATCTCACAAAATTCCAGATGTTGTTTTCCACCATTGCGAGCTTCAGCAACTCAGTCTATGCATTGTTCGAGCCATTGAGAGGATTTTTCTGTTGCTTTGTACAGATAAGTGTATTTTTCAGATGTCCTGACGAAATCACTGTTGCGGTATTCCTAATCGATGGGTTATCATCACTGACATCCATCTGGGTTACCAAAATTTTACTTTCCTACGATCGTACATCTGTGTGACCTCGGCTCATTATGTACGTCCGGGTGACCTCAGCTCATAACTGTAGGAATATATAGGCAAATGACATAAAAAAAGACTGGTTTCTTTTCTAGCTTCCTCACTGTCCCTGTGTAAAACAGTAAATAAGTCTTTGTATTTCAATGCAGGTGCTTTCATCAGATACTGAGGGTAATTTAGATTATTGTGTATATATTTTTTTCTTTTGCTGTTTGGTTTCTTGTTAGCTAGCTTAACTTTCTACGACATAAATAAGGATACCAAGGCCTGTGGTTTTAAAAAGAGCAGGCAGAGCATTGAGGTATGCATTTAGATGCCAACTGCCAGATATACAAGACCTACAATTCTCTAACCCACTTAGATGAGTGTAATACATTGGTCCTTAAAAGATTTCTAAAACTGGACCTGTCCATGTGTAAAGATGAGTGTTAAAAGGAGAAAGACAAGAACAAAACCAGTGGTAAAGACAAACTGTATTGTCCTGAAAAAGAGAAAGATAAAGAGAAGGGTGGATGAATCTAATACCTCTGTTTTGGAGAAGTTTTTCCGAGCTTAGGCTCCCAGGCTAGCAGTGACCTCTTCTAGGACCCTCTGTTTTGGCCACCCCATTGAAGTCATCTTAGCTTTTGAGACAAGTGTCATCTGGTATCGTAGACTGCACTGAGAAGCAGATTGGTAAGCTTCTGTTAAGAGCTGGAGCTTTCCTGCTATCTTTCTGTAGAACAGAACATGTGTATGTACAATGGATATAAAAAGTGTACCCTGTTAAAATGCCAATTTTTTGTGATATAAAAAATGAGACCATAATAAATCATTTCAAACATTTTCCCACCTTTAATGTGACCCATAACCTGCACAATTCATTTGAAAAACAAATCTTTTAGGGGGGAAAAATATAAAAAATAAAAAAATGTACAATATGCTGGTTGCATAAGTGTGCACACCCTTAAAGTAATACTTTGTTGTGTGTGCACACCCTAAAACTAATACTTTATTGAAGCACATTTTGATTTATTTACAGCATTCAGTCTTCTTAGGTAGGAGTCTTATCAGCATGGCACATCTTGACGTGGCAATATTTGCCCACTCTTTCTTGCAAAAGCTCTCCAAATCTATCAGATTGCGAGGGCATCTCTTGTGCACAGCCCTCTTCAGTTCACCCCAAGATTTTCTATTGGATTACTGGACTCTGGCTGGGCCATTTCAAAACTTTAATTTTCTTCTGGTGAAGCCATTCTTTTGTTGTTGGATGTATGTTTGGGGTCATTGCCTTGTTGAAAGGTGAACTTCCTCTTTATCTTCAGCTTTCTAGCAGACGCCTGAAGGTTTTGGGCCAAAAGTAACGGGTATTTGGAACTGTTCATAATTCCCTCCACCTTGACTAAAGCCCCAGTTCCAGCTGAAGAAAAGCAACCCAAAGCATGATACTGCATCACCATGCTTCACCGTACTGTGGGGATGATGTTTTTTTTGGCGATGCGAAGTGTTGTTTTTGCGCCAAATGTACCTTTTGGAATTGTGGCCAAAAAGTTCAACCTTGGTCTCATCAGACCATAGCACAGTTTCCCACATGCTTTTGGGAGACTGGATTATTGTTTTGCAGATTTTAGCCAGGTCTGGATGTTTTTATGTGTAAGAAAAGGCTTCCGTCTTGCAACCCTGCCCCCATAATCCAGACATATGGAGAATACGGGAGATTGTTGTCACGTAGCAGACAACCAGTACTTGCCAGAAATTCCTGCAGCTTCTTCAATGTTGCTATAGGTCTCTTGGCAGCCTCCCTCACCAGTTTTCGTCTTGTCTTTTAATCAGTTTTGGAGGGACGTCTAGTTCTTTGCATCGTCACTGTTGTCCCATATTTTCTTCACTTTTTGATGACTGTCTTCACTGTGTTCCATGTTATATCCAATGCTGTGGAAATTTTTTTGTACCCTTCTCCTGACTGATACCTTTCAACAGTGAGATCCCTTTGATGCTTTCTAAGCTGTCTGCTAACCATGGCTTTTGATGTAGCAGGAAACTGAGTAAATGTCAGGAAATTCCTACAAGGACAACTGAACTTTATTTGGGGTTAATCAGAGTCTCTTTAACTGATGGCAGGTGTGTACCCAAGAAGACTGAATGTTGTAATTAATTCAAAAGGTGCTTCAACAAAGTATCAGTTTAAGGGTGTGCACACACAACAAAGTATTAGTTTAAGGGTGTCCACACTTATGCAACCAGCATATTGTACGTTTTTTTATTTTTTATATTTTTTCTCCTAACAAATTTGTTTTCAGTTGGATTGTACAGGTTATAGGTCACATTAAAAGTGGGAAAAGTTTTGAAATGATTTATTGTGGTCTCATTTTTTTATATCACAAAAACCTGGCATTTTAGCAGGGATGTGTACACTTTTTATATCCACTGTACCATTAAGAAGCATTTCCATATGTGAACACGTGCAGGCAGCAGTGCCATTTTGAGAGAAAAGTCAGAGTGTCAACATGTATGAGTATGGTAGTCTGTTTATAAGTTTATTTAAGTTTAGGTTACAAAGCCTCATTTCTGATGTTTGTGTATAAACAAGCTGCTTGAACTGAACCCACGAATGTTTGTCTGTTTTATCCTGACCAGATGAGCGACATGGTGTCAGGACTGGGATTAAGAGCGTAACCTCTTCAAGCCATGAGGTGCAAAGTTGAAGGTGAAGGCAGATTAAGCTGGTTGTGTGAAATGGAGCTCAGACAAACAAAAAGGCTCGAAACAAACTTAAGGTAGCCAAAACTTGCACAGATGATTTATTTGGCAAAGAAAATAAAACAGAACACTTGTAAGGCACAAAATGCAGTATTAATCAAACGAGTAGCACAAAAGGTATTATTAATCAAACAAAGGGGAAAAAAAACATTATTGATGAAATTAAATGTTTGAAACCACGGTATTTTATAAAACTAGCAGAAATGTTCATATGAGGCTCAAAATTATCCTTGGTTTGCATAATGAGCGTGTTTAAAGTAAAATGGGCACAACAAAAGTTTAATGAGCATGATAAGGGAATAAAAAGGCAAAATAAGTTTAAAGAGCAAGGCGACTGCATGTTTTTTAGTAAAAGACTGTGTTTTGGGCACAGACTACTATTTCGCATTGACCGAAGGCATTCAAAGCATAACTAGAGTTGTTCGAAGTATCTCAGAGTGTGCAGAGTGTTTGCAGAGTGTGTGATTTATTACAGTGCAATTAGTTCAGAGTTTTCTGTGTGCAAAGTGAAGCTGTATAGCAAAGTACAGTCAAAGTACAGCCATTTCGAAAAGTTTCTTGTGCTTTGTGCATTTATTTGCAGAGTGCCATCATTTCAAAGTATTTCTTACACTGTACAGAGTTACTTCACAAAGTACAGCCATTTTGAAAGGTTCTTGTGCTGTGTACAGTTATTTGCAGAGTGCATTAATCTCGAAGTGTTTCTTGCTCTGAGCTTTCTTCTGCTGTGTACAATTTATTCACAAAGTACAGTGATTTCAAAGTTTTCTTGTGCTACTGAGACATTTGGCAAAGTGCAGTTATTTTAATGAGTTTGTTGTGCTATTGGGCATAATTACAAGTACTGGCATAAAGTTCTGGTGCATGTTCCTACATGATTTCAAGCACCTTCACTACTATGTGTTGAAATGCCAGAGGCATTTCGCAGACCTAGTCCACTTATGTTTGATCGTAATGTAGCAGAGAATTGGAGAGTATTTGAGCAGGAGTATGATATTTTCATACAAGCAGCTTTTTCTAACAAAGATGTATGTACAACAGCATTCATTTTGCTTAACGTAGCTGGGTCGGAAACTATTGAAAGAGAGCATTCATTTGTGTATGCACCAGAAGTGTATGCAGGAGGGGGGGACGCCATATTGTGGTACCAGCTGAATCAAAAGAGGACCCCGAGTGCTTGAAATGTAAATTTAAAGATATGTGCACCCCTCAACAAATGTTACATTAGAGAGGCACTTATTTTATACAAGAGACCAAAAGCCAGGTGAAACTTTTGCAGCTTATATCACTGACTTGAGAAACAAAGCCAAAACATGCACATTTGGTGACTTGAAAGAAGAGTTAATAAAGGACAGACTTGTGTGTGGTGTGAATAGTGCTGCAGTGAGAAAGATTTTGCTTCATGACCGTGATTTAACGTTAAGCAAAGCCATAGAGATTTGTCAAATCCATGAGCTCACAGAAAGGCACACAATCTAACATTCTAGTCATTGGAGACTCCATCGTGAGACACACTGATGTCCCTCTCACCAGAGTGAGTAAGGAGAAAGTTACAGTCAGTTGCTTATCAGGGGTTAGGATCCACCACATTACGCATGCCCACTCGGGTCAATGAACCACAGTTACCAATATGACTCAGTCATAGTCCATGTGGGAGTAAATGACCTGAGATGTACCTCCCTACACTATATGAAGAGAGACATCATAGAGCTCTTGGAATATTTGTCTCAGGCTGGTATGAGTGTAGCATTAAGCAGCATTTTAATTTCTCAAAGGATGATGCTATAATATGAACAAAAAATGATTGACTTTAATTGGCTAAGTTTCTGGTGTCATTCAAAGAGGTGCAGTATTTGTCAGCATGGAAGGAGATGGTTAACAGACCATGCTGCTTTGCCAAGGATGGTCTGCACCTCTCCCCTCTAGGCTTTCGATTGTTAGCTAAAACATTGTCTTCCCCCATAGTGCCTTTTTTAGGCAATGCCAAACTGAAAGTACTTCCGACATAGCAAATCAAAACCAAGAAAATCTAAAGGTATTACTGCTCACTGCTAGGAGCCTAAACACTCCCTGGAAGCTCTCTTTACCCTAGAGAATGCTGATGTCTGTGCAGTCTCTGAGATGTGGTTTAAAGCCGCGGAGAGCACACCAATGGTGCAAGGTTATAATGCCTTCCACACCTTTAGGACAGCTACTTCACAGGCAGGGACTACAGGTGTAGGTGTCTCTATTTACATCAAATATAAATACACTTCAAGGCTGGTCAAACAGGGCAATGCACTTCAGCTGCTCCATGTTCAAATCACCATATGTAAAATCCAGTACCACTTCCTTGCAAGCTGTAGGTCCTCTGTATGACCCAGGAAACCCAAGCCATGTATTTAAACTTATTACAAACACTAACCATCCAACCCAATACCATATTCATGGGTGACTTTAATTACCCCCTATTAACTGGGAATCCTATATGACATCAAATATACATGCATAGAGATTCCTGGATTTTGTAAACACAAACTCCCTGGAGCAGATCTGGTCCTCAGTAATATGGGAGAGTGCTGCATACCCCCTACTGTAATGCCTTCCCTGGTAAGGTCAGACCACACAATGGTCTCCTTTGTAGTAAAAATAAAAACTGGAACTCCCAGCTCAACCGGTAATATACAAGAACTATTCTAAGGCTAACCTCCTGTTATTGAGTGAGAACCTGGCAAAGTTTCAAGCCCCTATAAACCCTGAGAACACTTCTTATGCAGAACTGTTCACAGAAAGATTGTACAAGCATGTTAATAGCTGCATAGAGGCAGCTGTACCCACCAGGAAGATGTAGAGAGCTAACTCAAAAACAAGCCACCCTGGTGGAATCACAAAATCAATCAGATGTATAACAGGAGAAAGAAAATCATGGCAAAAATTAGTAGGTCCAGCACCCAGAAGGATAAAAGCGCTACTGAACAAACAGCTCAGAGGGCAAATAAGGTCTACTAAAGTCAAATTTGAGGTAGGTTTGCCCTCCCAGGCCAAGGACAACCACAAAGCATTCTTTAGCCATGTCTGCAACCTCAAAGGCAGTACACAATTGTGTGCAGAGCTCATTGTAAATGGAGCCACTTACACTAAGCCAGAAGATGTAGCAAACCTCATGGTTGATAAATTCAGCCCCAACTTTACTCCTGTCTCCCCCTCGACCTTCCCTTAGGAAATATCATCAAATATAACTCCCCCTAGTATCACTAGGGAACAGGTCCTTAATGCTCTAAGACCAAGAATATCATTGGGCCCAGACAGTATCTCAGGATGCCTTCTAAATAGCATGAAATATGACCTATCAGGGCCTCTGGAATTACTATTTAACTGTAGCCTCCAAATAGGCTTTGTGCCTCATGATTGGAGAAAGGCAACTGTCATCCCTCTGCACAAAGGTGGGCCAGCTACAGACCATGGAAACTACAGACCCGTAAGTCTCACTAGTCTTCTATGTAAAGCCATGGAAAGAATTATCATGGAGATGATCAATAGAGATATAGTAAACCTCCAGACACTGGACCAAACCCAGTTTGGTTTTGTCAAGGGCAGATCATACCTACTCAACGTAGTGGACTTCTTTGAGAAGGTCACCAAAGCAATGGATGAGGGCAGAATCGTTCACATTGCCTACCATGACCTGGCCAAGGCATTTGACACAATATCGGGCATTGTTTCAAACTCGTGGTTAGGTACAAACCCATATGTTACCCGGTGGATAGCCAACTGGCTCATAAACAGGACCCTGGAAGTTAGGTTTGGGCAGTCCACCTCTACAAAGAGGCCAGTCACAAGTGGAGTCCCTCAGGAATCAGTCCTTGGACCGCTCCTTTTTGGCATTTACTTCTCAGCTGTCAAGGCCAATTTCGGTGGTCTCTGGCTGACTAAATTTGCAGATGATTACAAATTAGGAGCTGTCATTGAATCTCACACTGACACAAATGTTCTCCATGAGTGGCTGACACAGACAAATAACTGGTGTCAGAGCCATGAACTAAAACTAAATATCAAGAAATGCATAATAGTATCCTTTGGGAAGTCATCCATCCCTGGTAACTATCATATTGACAAACACACCCCTTAGAACTGACCCAGTAGACAGGGACTTAGGGACACACATAGATAGTAATCTAGCTTTTGATCATCACGTGTCTACAGTGGAGAGGAAATCATTCTATGTTGTGCAACTTATAAACAAAGGTATGGCATCTAAGTCCAAGAAAGTCATTGTTCCAGTGTATTCGGCATTCATCAGACCTATCATTGAGTACAATGCACCCTTTGGTGTGTACCTAACCAGCCATATCCAACAACATCCACAGAGGTTCCTCACTAAAAGAATACAGAGCATAAGTAATATATCCTATGCAGACCATCTCAAGGCCCTATCCCTGTATTCTGTCTCCTACAGGCTTTTGAGGGGAGATCTATGTCTGGCATACAGGGCTTTGTCAGACCCCATTCCGATGGACCTCCTGCATATCCACAAAACAAACAGTACCAGAATTACCCATTCTAAATACTTAAACCTTGCCTGTGATATAAATAGGACCTGCTGGTTAGATAGGTATATATCCCAGAGACTACCCCGTCTGTGGAAGAGGCTCCCCATCCATGTGAAGTAGAGTTCCTCCCTAACCCAATTCAAGTGCAACTTGGAAAATTGGATGGGGAACTGGAAATTCATCCCTGTTTTGGCACCTATGTCTCTAACGCAGACAGGTAACCTGTAAATGGTTCATCTCCCAGGCCCATGCTTACACTTATCAAGGGTATCAAAACTTGCCAAAGATTTGGGATGCATGGCTAGGCTTAAAAAGGCCCTTGTGGTCGTTAGCCTAGTGCTTTCAAGTGATAAGAGCATGGTTTCAGCAACTTCTAGAGCAAATGTAGACAGTATGCAGCACATGACAGCCAGAAATATTACTAAGCACATGGCAGCTGCAACCCTTGCAGGATTCCCTGGGAGACCTTGTAGCTTTCTAGCAAGTTCCAACACTAGCTCAGTAAAACAGACATGCTCAGTGCAGTATAAGGGTGAATCAGCAAAACCCAAGTCAAGTTTTACTGTTAACTGCTGTAATTGTGAAGCCAGTCATGAGTCTGAAATAGAGAACTGCTTAGCATTTCATCAGCAATGCCACAAATGTAAGAAATGGAACCCCTTTCACAGGTTTTGTAAATCAAGCAAGCCTCATTCAGTTATTAAGGAAGGTCACTTAAAAAAGCTAGATGATCATCTATAGAGCTGCAGTCCTACTTTCTATGTAGATGGCATATCAGTGGTCAGTGAAAAGGTTAATGGTGTAGATTTGTTGGTAAAGAATGAAGTATTTTGTACTGTCCTGATCAATAGTAAGCCTACAGAGCTCAAAGTAGACACTGGTTCAAAGTGTAATGTAATGTCAGTAGAAACATTTGCTAAAATGAGAGCAAGTGAGCAACTTGATTTGGCCAGCTGTGCAAAGCTTGTTGCTTATGGAGGTAATGAGATTCAAACCAAAGGCTCAGTAGTGCTTTCATTCTATTCGGCTAGGAACAATTACAGCTTGCATTTTTATGTAGTCAGAAGACCTATGCAGTCATTATTAGGTCTCTGAAACAATTTAAGAAGTAAATCATGTAAGCACAGGTCCCAGTTCCAGCTTTACTGATGTTATTTTCTCAGAGTATGCTGATGTTTTCGATGACAGGCTAGACAAACTTCCAGTTGTGTACTCCATGAAAGTAGACCCAGAGGTCAATCCAGTGGTCAGACCAGCAGTAGCTCTGCAGGACAAAGTCAAGGTCCAGTTAGACAAAATGTTGCAGCAAGGTGTGATTTGTCCAGTTACAGAACCGACTGAGCGGGTGTCTTCATGGTAGCTGTTCATAAGAAAAATTCAGATGAAATCAGAATATGCATTGACCCAAGAGAATTGAACAAGGCATGAGACCTCATCATCATATGTGTACAGTTCAAGAGATTGCCGCCCTTATGCCAAATGCCACTATTTTTTTTGTCTTAGATGCAAAGAGTTCATTTTGGCAAGTAATGCGTGATCACAAATCTTTACTGCTGACTACATTCAGCACCCTATTTGGTAGATACAGATTCCTCAGGATGCCTTTTGGAATAAATTGTCAGTGAAGTCTTTCAGTGTGCAACGGAGCAAATTTTTTTCAGGCTATCCCTGTGCAATGATTGTGTCTTTCGGCTTTTCCTGGTTAGGGGTCGCCACAGTGGAACTCTGGTCCGCTAATGATTGGCAGTTGATTTTTGCGTACCGGCTTGCCAGGCCTGATGCACAACCTTCAACGAAGGTACGCCCATTCACTCATGTCTCCATGCAGAAGACACTCTAACTGAGAATCGAACCCGACAGCGTCTTACTGTGAGGCGACAACGCTACCGCAGCATCACCACCGTTATCCCTGTGCAATAATAGTTGATTATTTACTGGTTGGAGGTAATGATGAAGCAGAGCATGACTGAAACCTCAGGAAAGTTCTGGACAGAGCACATGAAGTGAACTTAATGCTCAGTCTTCTGAAATGCAAATTCAAACTACTGGAAGTTACTTGTGTAGGCTGTTTATTTACCAGTACAGGCTTATGACTAGATCCTTCTAAACAGCGATTCTAGAGATGCCAGCTCCAGCTCCAGACAATGTCCAAGCTCTGTGGCATTTTCTTGATACGGTTAACTATTTGGGCAAATTTATCCCTGACTTTAAGAAAGCTGACACGCAAAAATGTTGCCTGGTCATTGTTAGAGCAACACCAGAGAGCATTTGATAACGTCAAACAACAAATTGCCAACCCGCCTACATTGAGATACTGTGATGTCCACAAACCAGTAGTTCTTTCCGGTGATGTTTCAAAGTTTGGTCTTTGTGCAGTTATTCTTCAAGAGGGCTGACCAATTGCCTATGCATCTATAACTCTTACCCAAACTGAGATGCAGTATGCTCAAATTGAGAAGGAAGTTTTGGCAATTGTGTTTGCATGTTCAAAATTCCATTATTACATTTATGGCCGAGGTGTCCAGATAGAAACTGACCAACAACCTCTAGTCACTATTTTAAAGAAGGCTATGCATTCAGCTCCAGTAAGACTACAAAGAATGATGCTCAGATTGCAAAATTATAATTTCAAAATGAACTATACAAAAGGCAAACTTCTTTATCTGGCTAATTCCTTATCCAGATCACCCAGAAATAAAGGAACAGCTTGATGCAGAGAATTTTGACTTTGATGTCATGGAAGTGTGTGATTTTTCTACCACTAGACTTGATGAGCTGAGAGATCATACAAAGACTGATCCAATTTTGCAAAAGCTCAACCATTTCATCAGTGTAGGATGGCCGTCAAAGCAATCCTGTATACTGTCAGAAGTACAGCCTTACTTTCCATACAGAGATGAGATGCTGATAGAAGATGGTATAATTTTCAAAGGTCACAAGGTTTTTCTTTCTACTTTCTTACAACATGAATACATTCAAATTTTGCATCGTGGCCACCCAGGTTCTTATTCTACCAAAAGAAGGGTGAGAGGACTAGTATTTTGGCCTTCTCTATCGAAAGACCTTGATAAAGTGCTTTCTTCTTGTTCAGTATGCAACAATACTATTTTGCAAAAAGAGCCACTTCAACTAAGCCAAATTCCTGAACTACCTTAGTCAACAGTAGCTACTGACATATTTGAGTGAAACAGTCAGCATTACTTAGTGTTGGTGGACACTTATTCGAATTGGTTTGAGATCGATTTGCTACCTAATCTAACATTTACTGCAGGACATGCAGACTCCACACACAAAACATCATTTCTCAGTCCATGGTAGTCCACACAAAGTTATTCTGACAATGGTTCTCAGTTTACCAGTCAATTGTTTCAGAGATTTGCAAGAGTGGGACTTTATCCATGTTACTAGTAGTCCTGAATACCCACACTCAAAAAGCCTTTCTGAATGTGCAGTACAGAGTGCAAAGCAATTACTAGAGAGATCAAAGTGTGACAATACCGATATCTTCTTGAATTTACTTAATCTAAAAAACATACTCCGTGGCAACCTACTTGGCTCACCTGCTCTGAGACTTCTATCTAAGCAAACCAGAATAAACTTGCCTGTTAGTTCTAGTTTGTTGGTGCCTAATGCTAAAAACAACAGAGCAATCAAAGCCCAACTTTTCAAGAAGCGTTCTTCTCAGATGTCCAGCTATTATAAAATGAGCAGATTTCTTCATCTGTTAAAAGGAGGAGAGACAGTGAGGATGCAAACAGCGAAAGGCTTTGATTGAATTGGTCAAGTGAGAGGTATACGTGCTGAGTTGAGATCCTACTTAGTGGAATCCGAGGAGATAGAATACAAGAGAAACAGCAGACATCTTCCTATATCAGAAATGATATCACAGGATCATACGTGTGATACAGACTCTAGATCTCAGAGCAACCCCGACAATGTTCATAGCAAAAACATGTCTTAGTATCCATTTCTGTTCCTGCTGATGTACCAGTTGTCCCCAAAGTTGAACATTCCTTGAATACAGTCATTGAATACAGTCCCTGTCGCTAGATCCAGTTCTGACTTTTATATTACACGATCAGGTCGTATTTCTAGACCTGTTGAAAAATACACAGCGACCTGGACATGATTGTTTTGTGTGTGTTTAATTTTGTATGAGTGCATGTCAAAGAATTAGTTCTGTATAAGTGCATGTCCTAAGATCATTTCTGTAAATTGCACGTCATGGAGTACTGTCATTTTATATACGGATTATTTCTCAAAGATAGAGGATGTAGAACCGAGCGTGTGTGTATGTACCTTTAAGAAGCATTTCCAGATGTGAGCACATGCATATAAATAGTGAGCATGTGCAGGCAGCAGTACCATTTTGAGAAAACAGCCAGAGTGTTAACGTGTATGAGTGTGGTAGTCAGTCTGTTTATAAGTTTAAGTTTAAGTTACAAAGCCTCATTTCTGATGTATTTGTGTGCTTGAACTGAACCCACGAATGTTCGTCTGTTTTATCCTGACGTGACGAGTGACACTTTCCTTATGCCAAGCATCATTTGCTTCCTTCTGTTGTTCTAAGTCCCTCCAAGGCCCCACACGATTGGTTTGGAGCAAGATGATGTCAATGTTTGTGAAGGCTTATCTTTAATATGGTGTCATCTTGGCTTCCTCTATGTCCAGGACATTATGAGAAGACCCCCAAACCACTTTTCTGAGTGTTTGTACTCACGGACATGTTTAGGCTCTTGGGGCTTTGAAACTGATGGGAGATCCTATGCCAGTTTTCACAATGCCTAAGGACATTTTTCTCTGGCACTGATGCTGCCTATGTTGGTAGAGGTGTCTGCTCTGATGCTTTCATTACCATTCCCAACCAGGCCCAAAGGGTTTGATGCCAAGTGCTCAGTGTTAACTCTGGCCTTCACTCTTTCAAGGCCATTCTCAATATTGATGCTGTTAGCATTCAACCCTTTGGTGCTAAGGTCCTCCTTGGTAATGTTGGCTTCAGAAGTGTCAGTACCCTTGGTCAGTGCACTGGTCACCCTTTGGCATTAGCATTGATGCCATCTGCGAGATGGTTTTTGCCCTGGGTACCTTGGTGGATGGATCAGCACAGAGGAGATGTGATTTGATTTTTGTTTAGGAACAGTTGCATTCCCTGCTAGTTCAGCTACTTGGCATCATTGAGCCTAAGTCCTTAAGCCCTTCATCTATCTTACCCCCCACCCTCTTTTCAGGACAAAGGATCTTAGGCATGGCTTGTTGAGGTCTGGAATGCTTTCCACTCATGGTAGTTCAGACAAGCCCCCCCTGAGCCCTCACAGGAAGAGGAAGCAATTAGACCCCCCCTCCCTCAGAGGTTCCTTTCCTAGACATTGATCTTGTCAAAGAAGAGGTCCCCCATCCCCTCCTGAGGACACCACATTTGGTGAGATCCTAGAGATTATGAGACAGAGGGGATCATGACTTGTCGACCCCACCTTTCCAAACTATGAGATATCTCAACGAGGCTTATAAGTTCTCATTCTCCAGTGGCCAGGGTAGTGCCACCTCCTTACATACTTCTTGACATGATTTTCTCCAAAATGTGGAGAGAGATGGACATAGTGAGGACCATCCCATACAAACCAGACAGAGTGTTGAAGACCTCCAAGGAAAAGCAACACTGGAGTAAATGTCATATTGTAGATTCCATAGTGGTGATAGCAGCCACCAAACTTGAGGTGCCAGAGAATGCTTAAGCTGTCCATCCCCCCTATTAAAGAGACATGGATGAGGAATAGACTTGGAAAGCATGTAAATTCATCAAGTACGTTTTCTATCAAATTAATGAACTCTTGGAGCATATAATAAGATTTCAGAGGGACCTAGCTGACAAGACTATGGATGCCCTGAAACGTTTGTCAACAGATGGTTTGAGGAGACAGTTTGAAAACCACATGACAGCTATTAATTGTATTTCTCCACTATCCTTGCACTTGCTACACAATGCAGCAGATGGTCTGGAAAAGATCAGCTAGCTCAGACATTGCGATGCACCATCAGGACTGGCTGTACCTTATGGACTTTGTGGAGCAGTTCAGTGTGACTTTCATCAGTGCCACTTTTGATACAACTTCCTTGTTTGGATAAAAGGTTAAGGACGAATTTTGCAATGTGAGCAAGAGGGCAAGGTACTTACAGCAGTTGGCATCAAGTTTTCAGCCCCTCTGAGGTCTTTTCAATGGTATTAGGAAGTGCAAAAAACATATGGCTTGATAAATCCCAACAGTCCAGGTGTAAACAGCAGTATAATAAAAGGATCCCATGGCAGAAAGTATTCCTCCTCTAACTGCTACAATAGAGTCAGAGCTGGTCCTCCACAGCAAGAGTTCAGGGGATTCTTTCAAGGATTCTGTGTATATGAGCCCTAAACTGTTGTCTGTCCTTCTGTGGAGGCAGTAGGAAGACATCCTTACTTACATTTATTTGTATGGCTGACCATCACACAGGACAAATGGATTAGGGAAATCACATCCAGAGGCTACTCCATACCATTTTTAAAACTGTCCAATCACTTGCCCTCCCATCCACCCTTAGTTCCAACCTGCTAGAGGAAGGTGGCACTGCATGAGATGCACAGTCTCCTAAAGTAAAGAGCCATCCAAGAGGTACCACCAGACCAGAAAGGGTCAGAACGCCAGACCAATTCTAGACCTCAGCTGTCTGAATCAGTGTGTGAAGAAATAGTCCTTCTGGATGTTTACAGTGTAGTCTGTCCTATTGTTTTTGCAGGATGCTTACCTCTGCATCAGAATAACGAAATTGTCCAGGAGTTTTCAACTAATAGCTAGTCATCATCAATTCAGGACCCTGCCATTGGGTCTCCCCACAGCCCCCCAGGTGTTTAGTAATTGCATGGCTCCAGTCACAGCTCACATGCATCTTTTAGAGGATAAGAATCATCCCATACCTAGATGACTGGCTTATTGCTGTACCTACTATGGAAAAACTCATTATAGCAAGGCAGTATTTGCTTCACAAGTGCCTGTCCCTGAGAAACACAATCAGCTTAGCAATAAACAGGTAGAACTCCTCCCATTCCCTAATGTTTATTGGCTGCCAGTTAGATACAGTGTACCAGTGGGCCAGACTACCTTTGGAAAGAATGTCCACCATAATTCAAGCAGTTTTAGATGCATCACACAACCAGTCACCTGATACAATTGCAGTTCTCAAGGTGTTAGGATTTAGTTTCCATTCAAATAGTTCTACATACTAGGCTCAACATGAGGGTCCTGTAGTTGTTTCCAAAAACCTGGGTCAGTAACTAAGGAGCCTCAATCCTTACCGCTGTCTCCAGTAAGGGAGCGTCACTGAGAGCAGATATAGAAATACACAGTTTCCCCTAAGAGTACTCCAGGAACAGGTTCCAAACTTGGGACTGGACTATATGCTTCATTCCAGGTCCCCATATGAGTCTTCACACTAACCACTGCGGAGTACTGAGTCCCAGTTATAGGTATTTGACACACTCACTTTTAAATATTTGATATCCACAAATACAAACACTCTTTGGAAAGACTGGCACAGATTTACCTGCTATGTCCTCTTTCCCAAATTACAAGGTAATGGCTGCCACTAGTCAAATACCACAGTACTCTTCCAAAAGGGTGTTTCGTTATATTGGGTAAAATAAATATTGATATAAATGGTAGCAATATAATCCAAGCAATAAGGTTTTTCACAGTGGCCCTGGTGTTACCACAATAAGCATAAACACTCCCAGGTTACTAAAAGTACTTCCTAAATAACCACTCACAATAAAGGGTAGTAAAATATTTAATAATAAAATGATTTAAAACATGTATACACTGAATAACTGATTCTAATAAACCACAGAGGTTCACACACAGGAATTATGAAAATAACACTGTAGGATAGATTTCACACTGATTGTAGAAAAACTCTTAACTATAGTTCCATATAAAGATCAACTATCCCTGTCTAATCTAACTCAGCAAGGCAAGATGATACGCTTAGTTCTGCCATGCAAGATAAGCATGTATGCCCACTCTTGAGGCTGTTGTTTGGTCCTCAGCAACTGGAATAACAACTCCTACTATTATTGCTGAACAGCTCTGGGAAACTCTTAGTGATATCTACTGATCTGGAAAACATCTGACAGCTGAACAACTACTACTACTGACTACTCTAGAAACAGGTACAACAAATGAACTTTAACTGACTCAGAACCTGCTTTTATAGCAGAACTTTTTAAAAGTCACAGAAAGCTGTTACGAGAATTCTACTCTCTCATGTCAGACTTTAAAAAGTAAACAAAATAGCTGCTGTGGAGATTCTATTAATTTCAACTCTGGCACACAATGACATCACATCTAGGTCAGCTGACTGGCATAACCTACATTCAGAATTCTTTTTAAAAAAACGTACATTTGGTCAGCCAGGAGAACACTGATTCAAACATCTTACATAAATCAAAGTAATAACTAAAAAACATAAACTTATTTCCAAAATGTATAGCTAGTTATGCTGGCATATATAACACAGTGTCATTTACAATTATTTACAAGTATTTACAAAACTTCAGTCATTCATGCTAGCACAGATAACAATATCTAATATTCTCACATCAAGTAATGCAACTAGTGTCACTAACTATAAAGCTTTCAATAATTTATATCAGACACCTGTTTTGATGGTCAAACCTAGAGAACTTTAATCTAAGAACCCCTCTTTGTACATCCTGTACCCACAGCCATAATAATTGCAGACACATTTTTACTGGGGTGGGGGTCTATGATCTGGACAGGGCAATATAAGGTATATGGACTCCTGAAGAAGCCAAATTGCACATCAACGTTTTGGAGGTGAAAATTGTCCTCCTAGCATTGCAGGTATTTCATGATTTGCTTTCCTCAAGGTGCGGTGACTATTCATTCAGACAACAAGGTGGTACTATGGTACATAAACCACCAAAGAGGAACCTGATTGTACCCCCATATGTTGACAAACATGAGGGTTTGGGAATAAGCCATCACATCAGTTTCTTGTTACTATGCACTTTCTGAAGACTTCCTGTGTGTTTGAGGTCAGGTTGAGCAGACAGATTTCACTCCTACACAATGGTCTCTTAATGATTCATTAGCACTCAAGAATTTCTGAAAACTGGGCAAGTCTTATTCATAGGTTCATAGGTTCATAGGTTAGTACTAGGCTAACTGCCTTTGCGAGCCATTTTAAGCCTAGCCAATTATCCCTTGTGAGACTCAAACCCAGCACCTTGTGTTTGTAAGTCAAACACCTTAACCATTAGGCCACCCTCCCAACCCCTTTGCAGTCTCTTTGCTTCACTGTTAGTCAACAAATTGTTCTCCTTCGTCCTTCAAGAGGGACTCATGTATGCATGTTCTCCATTTCCACCCACACCCAGGTTTTAACAGAATGTTAAAATGTACAGAACCAAGGTCATTCTTATAGCCCTATTCAGACCTTGCCAAATTTGGTTCCCTCTGTTATGACCACTCATGAAAAGATGTCACCTTCTTCCTTGGCAATACCTTTTTCTATCTCACCCATCTGTCTGGGAGCCTCACCCACACATTTGCTACCTTCACTTAACCACGTTTTTCCCACTTCTGCTAATGGGCAGAGATCCTGTTTCCCATCTGAAGTTGTCCATTTGATTACAGCCTTGCAAAAACCCTGTACTAGAAAAGTATATAATTAAGAGTGGAAGAAATTTTATTTGGCTGACCAATGGTATGTGGACCACTTTTCGCAACCAGTATCCTAGATGTTAACCTTTCTAGCTGATGTTAAAGAATGGGCTAGGTAGTCAATTAAAATTTATCTGGCTGCTGTATTTTCTTTTCACCAGGCTTTTCCTCTTCACTCTCAGTGTCACACATTCTGAAAAGTGTTCTTAAAAAGAGTTTATTTCTTTATTCCAGACCACCTTTAACTTGTCCTGCTCCCCACATGGGATTTAAATTTCATGCTGGAGAAACTTCAAAGGGTTGCTGTGTTAGGCCACCCAGGGTCTGCTGCTCACCCTGTCCATCACTTCCAGTGTCTGGACAGGAAGAACATAAAAATACAAGTATAAACTTACCAAAGCATTGGATTTAGATGGTATCTGTCTGGCAAACAGAACAACCTGCTTACCTAATCCCCTCAAAATTGTCACCTGTGGAGGGCAGTGTAATTGTAAAACTTTGGTGGGTCATTTAAAACAGTCTGTTTCACAAATCCGGAAAAAACTCTCATTAAAAAAAGGAGTATTCACATTACTCCTTTTGAGTACCAGTTTTACATGATCTATCCTGAGAAAGTTGTATGTTTAACATTACTATGTAATTTAGACTTGCTGTCTTCTTTTTTGATTCAGTTGCATTTTCAACATGGCTGTCAATCTGGAGGCATGGCTCTTGGATTCAAGGTTTCTTCAGGCAAGAGATTTATATAACAATTCATGTCATGATAAATATATGTAAGTATGTATCACTTGATCTGGAAATGCACAAGAGAGCAAGGACTTATGGGATGGGGAGGAGTTCGAGCTGGGGACTTGTTGCTATGAAGAAAAGGTAACAATGTGATCAGCCCACCAGTTTCAGTGTCCGTACACATAATTAAATCAAACTTGTGCTAAGCACCTAACTTATGTTTATATGCAGCAGGTACACAAGCAAATTACAAAAAAAATAAATGAATCACGTATCTCTGAATGTGAGTGTAATTAACATTAATATTAATCAAAAAACCAAAACCACCACAGCAGGCTCAGCAACTAAAAAATAGAATGGATAAAAAGGCAAAAACTTGGCTTAGCGTAACAAATGTTTAATCGCTTTCGTCAACCACTAACTTCATCAGGAAAACAATCTAAAAAATCAGAACACATTTAAATGCACACATACATCAGTTAACAGCTAATAAACATCAGTTACCAATAAGAAACACCCTACTGTTGAATTAAAGAGCACAGTACATAACATTTAAATTTAAGTAAACAGCCAATTCAAATTTATGTGAAAGTATGTACATAGTGAAAAAACATAATTTTTGAATTTTATGCCTCCCATCCTTAAGAAAACATTTAATATTAATAGAATAATTATATTTCTTGGTTGCTGAGCCTGCTGTGGTGGTTTTGGTTTTTTGAGTGATTTTGTTTTCCCGCCTCACAGCAAGAGGTTCTTTGGTTCGATCCTCGGCTGGGGTGCCTTCTGTGCGGAGTCTGCATGTCCTCCCTGTGGTCACGTGGGTTTCCTCCGGGTGCTCCAGTTTCCTCCCACATCCCAAAGACATGCTGTAGGTGGATTGGACACTCTAAATTGGCCCTAGGCATGAGTGTGTGTGTGTGCCTTCTGTGGAAGGTTGGGCACCGGGCTGTTAACTCGACACAGTAAAACTCCACTGCCAATCATGAGTGGACAGGTGATCCCCTGTGGTGACCCCTAACCGGGAAAAGCCAAAAGAAGAAGAAGAGTGATTTTGTTTTCCACCTATTCGTGCATTGGGGCATTTTTTTCGTTCAATAGTAATATTAAGGCAAGTCATTTAAAACAGACATTCACAAATGAAAACCTCTTTCATAAAAAAAGTAGTCACTTTGTTACTTTTCAAGATGGCTCCACACTGATCAACCCTCTCCCATTGTGAAAGAAGAAACTGAAACACAAGGGCCAGGAACTCTGTCACTTTTAATAAATTCAGTTACTGACTAGTAAGCACTCTGCATGGATGTTAGCAAAGAAGAACTAAGAGAGCCTGAAAGACAATCAACTAGAAAAAGTGAAAACACTGGCTGGGAAGAATCCTGCAGCATTTCAGCAAAAAAACAGTTCAAGTGCCAGCTTTGGCTCAAGACATGGCATCCAGTAATCTAGTGGAAAAAATGAGTCAAATGTGCTCAGAATTGATATACTGAAGGAGTATATCAACTTAACATAAGGTTGGAAAACATGGAATAAGCGTTAAACAGACGTTCAGATGAGCTGATAAAACTGCAAGCATCAGAGGTTGAAATGAAGAAAAGGCTGACTGACTGAGACTGGTCAAGAAGAGATGTTCCAAAAAATGGTAGAATTAGAGGACACAGCATGTTGGGAAATTTTGAGATTTTCTGCTGCACCAGAGAAACTAGGAGGAGCATGCTGTTTTAATTTTATGAAGACACAAGTAAACAACTGGACTAGTATTCCACAATAGAACTGTTAATTATAAGGGCAGACAGTGTGTTTGCTCCACATCTGGCCATGAGAAACAGCAAAGATGCATATATATCAGCAGAAAGATTTGATCCTGACAAAACTGTGGCAAAAGGATAAAGTATTAAAAGTTGGTAGAGTGTTTGTGGAAATTGATTATTCATTGTACACCAGGCAGAAGAGAAACATATTTATTCTAGTAATCCGGGAGTGTTGAGCATCGGGTTTGAAATTCAACCTGCTGTATCCAGCTGCTTTTTTCAAAATATTTTTTTCCTGGGCAGTCATTGTCATTTTTTGATGCAGAACAAGCTAGGGTAGAAATACAAAAGTTTGGCCAACAAAAAAAGGGCCATCGATTAGAAAGGGACTCTGCTTCTCATTCTTCTGATAATAAAGCACATGGAAAGACTTGCAGTAAAACATTTTCCACTGGTCCAAAGAAAAATGCTTGAGAGAGACAGAGAAAAGCAGAGGTGTTGACCAGAAGAATTTGAGGAACCTTGGAATTTAACCTGAATTTGGAGTTGGGAAATGGAGATGAACAAGAAGACCACCAGCATCATGGAAATTAGTGAACAAATAGACTGCAAAGCATCAATCACATTTGTGAAATTCAGCTGCATAAGAAAAATTGGTAAGAGTAGACTTTTTTGACTTTGTTAAACTTGTGGAAAACTGAAAAGCATTTGCCTCGTGTCATGTCATTAATGTTTAGAATGACACTGAGGAGAAGGAAAAAAATAATTGTAAGTAAAACAATTTATGTTTGTAACTGTAGCCCTAGCTACCACAAATACAAATCACATATTTCATAATAAAGTATTTTTAGTTCTTGTATGTGATGAAATTACTGTAGCAAAGAGATGCCCTTCCTCTTCTTTTCTTTCTCCTTTTTTAGTATTAAGAAATTTAGACATTGTAATTCAAAAAGCGAAGAAAGGCTAGACAAAAGCATGTTTAAGTCAGTAGGCTGTAATCTTGGGTTGTTGAGATGGGGATAGGGTGCAAAAGTGCACTGATCATAATATGTGTAGAGCTGATACGTTTTCTCTTACTTTTGCATAGGTGATTGTCTGGATTAAGACCCTCATCTTAATTTATTAACAAGTTTTAAGTGCAGACAAGTAAATATGAGAACACTGAATTTAATGAAAAGTTTTCCTTTAGCACTAAATGTTTCAGCTTGTCTTTCAGGCATGTTTCCATGGAGACAAGCTGATAATTGGGCAACAAAATGTAAGAACACTGGTTTCTTAAAGGCTAATCCTTAATGTTTTCTCAAAGCATGCAAATTGTTTTTACATGGGGGGGGGGGGTACAGGTAAAAAAAAAAAAGAACATACTCCAGTTAGTGTAACTATAAGCACAGCCAGTAACACGCATCTTACCATAGATAACCTCAAGTGTTAGGTTAATTGAGACCTGTGTTAGCAGCTGTCTATTTGGGGCAGATATTTCTATTAGGAGGGTTAAATTTCAACATTTAAAGTTGTACATGGTTATGCGTGTTTGTATTAAGTTAAAAAGGTTATGGAGCTATTTTGAGGGTGTCATTTTTTGGATCGTTTTTATTAAAACAAAGTTTTGTAAAGTAATGTGACATAGCTTAAAATATTGATAAGAAAAAAATGTATAAAGGATTAACCTGCCAAACATTAAAGGGTGTGTGTATCACAAAAAAAGTGGAAATAGACATGTAAAAAAGCTGCCATATATAATAGGTGGGAATAACATCATCTTACAAAAATGGTGGCAGTTTCCTTATTATCTTGAAATGTGAATGGTCTCACAAGTATAGACGACTTCTTTCAGCTTTTTCCCGGTTAGAGGTTGCCACAGCGGAGCACTGTCTGCTCATGATTGGCAGTGGAGTTTTATGGTGTCGAGTTGCCAGCCCGGCGCCCAACCTTCCACAGAAGGCAAGCACACGCACACACTCACACCTAAGGCCAATTTTAGAGTGTCCAATCCCCCTACAGCATGTCTTTGGGATGTGGGAGGAAACCGGAGCACCCGGAGGAAACCCACGCGACCACAGGGAGGACATGCAGACTCCGGACAGAAGGCACCCCAGCTGAGGATTGAACCAGAGAACCTCTTGCTGTGAGGCGGCAACGCTAACCGCTGCACCACCGCGGCCACCCAGGTCTCACAAGTATAGACAAAAAGAAAATATTTAATTATGTTTAGAAATGCAGATTGTAAATAGCATTGTTACAGAGGACATATTTGAAAATAACTGAGTATGTGAATTTGATAAAGAAAGGATTTCAGGATGGATATTCAGCATAATACCAGGGGCAAAGGAAAAGAGTACTTATATTGATTGTCAGAGGAGTTCCAGTAGTGATAGTGATAGACTAGGAAAAAGAGATGATAATGGCAGATTTGTGGTAGTAAGGGGCTACTGGCAAGGGATAAGGATTACACTTGCATGTATTTACATTCTACCTTAAACTGCTGTTATAGCGCTTAAACAATTTGAGGAGAAATAGCTTTCAGCAGGAAGTGTTACTTGTAGGTGGGGACTGGAATGTGATTTGCAACACTGATGATATATTTGGGGGGGGGGGGCGCCTAGAATGAAAATTTTATCAAAACGGTGCATTTCTGAAGAAATTTTTGAAAATATTTGGTATGAAGGATGTGAATTCAGTAGGAGGAACCCAGGGAGACTTTATGTATTATTCCCAAGCTACAATAATTAGGCTGTACTAGACAGAAGTTATATTTCACAAAAACGTGCATTTAATTGAGAACTTTGACACACATCAATAACTATTTCAGATCATGCACCAATAATTACTAAGATAAAAATACAGGGTAAAAAAGTACAGATGAGATACTGGGGCTTCCCACCCTACCTTTTAAAAAGAGAGGAGTTTAAGGAATGGGTATTGGAAATCATTTGGGAGTTTTTACAGAAGATCGACAATACTCTAGACATTACAACTAGAGTGGGATAAAATGAAAGTGGAGTTTAAAAATAGGGTAGAAATAAAAGAAAAATACTTGGTTAAGAAGTAACAAGAAGTTAGAGGAGCTGAAAAAGTTAAATATTGCAGAATAAGGAGAATCTCACAGAATTAGAAGAGGCACAATTGCAAAGTGCTAAAGAGAAAATAAGGGAGCACCTGGATAATATGTACAAGTTTAGAAAGATTGCTTAGCAGTTAAGATAGGAGAAGAGGTAAAAATGGTAATGTGTAACTAGTCAGCAGGAAGGTCTCCAGGAGTAGATCGTATTCTGTGGAAGTTTATAAGCTAGGAGAGAAGAAAGAGATAATGATTTGGAAGGTTTGTTTAGCAGTGTTTTAAAAGGAGGGAAGGTACCAACATCTGGGAAAAAGATGCAGTGGCCGTTAATACATAAAGACAGTAAAGACCCATCGCATCCAGCTTCATATAGGCCCATTTCAGCTTCATACCATGATTATAAAGTGTTTTTGACTGTAATAGCTAATAGAATGGTAGTGGTGATGCCAAAATTGATAGGTATGAATCATTGTGATTTTGTGGAGGGGAGGTAACATTTGATAACATTAATAGAACTATGATTATTTAGAGGGAAGCAGAATGTAAGAAAGTACTGCTGCTTTTGTGGGTCTTGATGCTGAGAAAGCATTCAACAGAAGAAACTAGGATTTGGTGAGTAAGACAATGGAAGCATTTGCTTTTCTAGATACAATAAAGCCAGAGGCAAAAGTGTGAGGGTTCCTCTCTGAAAAAATTGTACTTCAACAGAAGAACCAGTCAGGAGAGTCTTCTTTCCCCTTTGTTATTTGTGTTCTATTTAGAACTATTGGCAAAGAAAATAAGTGACTTTAGAAATTCAAGGATGTAATTGGTATGGTGTTCAAGAAAAATTTACTTTATTTGCAGACGTTGTTACTTTGCAGTTGATGGAACCAGAAAAAGGACATCTTAGTGTTTGTGTAACATTCTAAGACAGTTCCATTTTTTTTTCAGGATATAAAATTAATGATGGTAAAACAAAGGCTGTAGCTGTAAACTATATACCCACACAATTGATTTAACAATGCCCATATTTATGGGGACATGATAAAATGAAGTATTTTGGAGTATGGATTTAAAAGGATTATGTGATGGCAGCTAAGGATATGTGGAAAGAAACTAAAAAGATAATACAAAAACTGAGAAATTGGAGGCTCTTGCCTATGGGTATGGATAGCAAGATACAAGCAGTAAACGTGTTTTTAGTCCCTTTAGTTTTATACACAGGTCAAGCATATTTTATATCAGCCAAAGAAGTTGTGGATAATAATTAATAAAGAGTTGAAGTATTTTGCCTGGGAGGGAAAGAGGGCAAGAGTTAAGCAGGATAAGTTGATCCTCCCAGTAGAGCAGTGAGGTTAAGGTTACCTGATCTGAAGGGATATTTTAGACACACAGCTAAGGCTCTTACACATAACACAGGCAGAAAGCTACAGTTCAAAGTGGAAAGGGATGATGCTAAAGCAGGGGTTAATTCAAGAAGTAAGGAGAGAGTGAGATTTTAGATGCAGACCCTTAAGGAAAATAACTCATACAGAATATTATATTCATAAAGTAGCGGAACGTCTACTAAGAACTAAGCCAATGTGTGAATTGGTGAGTGGAGATTCTACTGACAGAGATGACTGCAGTTAGGGGTACAGAGAATAGGCAAGAGAGGGGCTGGAGTTTACTCAAAGAATCTGGCAAAGGAACCAAAGTATTGAGAACATATAATTAGAGAAGGAAAGGTAATGGAATGGGAAGATGCCAAGTAGGCATTTGGGCTGCAGGCTAGAGATGGCCTTCCCTATCATCAGGATTGGTATCCGAGTATAGATAAAGAGAAAGGGATAGAGTAATCCTAAGTGAAAGACCTGCACTCATTGAGTTTTCCGTTGAAAAGGGATAAATTAGTAGGGCATATACAGTATTGCATAGTAATCATAGGGATCAATCAAAGGAGGTCAGAAAATATTGGTAAGAGAGATTTGATAAGCAGTTCACAAAGAAACACTGGGAAGGACATGTGTATAACTCCAAAATATGCAACAAAATTGTAGAAGATTTAGGATTTTTGCCTGGAAGAGTTTGCATGGATACTTTTATACCCCATTAATACACACACACACACCAACAAATTTTCTTCAGTAGATGGCAAATGTTGGAGGTGTAATGGGGATGAAGGAGGTACATGGGAGCATATGTTCTCAAGAGTGTAAGGAGCTGGCAGACTTAAAAATTCCCTGACAGAGTACTGTGTCATGAATGTTGGGTGAACAAATGGGGTAACTAAACAATGATTTATTTTTTTTTAACTGGGATACACAATCTGAATTGCCTAGAAATAGTAATGCCTTATTAAATTTAATTCTGGTGAATGCTAAAAAACATCAGGCTTTGTGCCCACTGAATGGTGCACAGCAACAGTTATCCCACTCCACAAAGGGGGAGCCACCACTGATCCCGGGAACTATCGACCTATTAGCCTGACGAGCCTGTTCTGCAAGGCCATGGAACGTATCATCATGGAACTCATAAACAAAGACATTGGTAACCTCTGGATCCCACCCAGTTCGGGTTTATGAAAGGCAGATCATGCCTCCTGAACCTGATCGACTTCTTTGAGGCAGTCACTAAAGCCGTGGATGAGGGTAAGGTGGTTAACACAGCCTATCATGACCTATCAGCCGATCAAGGCTTTCGACACCATCCCCCATTCTAGAATTATAGCTAAACTCACTAAACTAGGTATAAATCCCTACGTCACAAGATGGGTTGCCAACTAGTTCACTGACAGAACCCACATTGTAAAAGTTGCAGACTCCAAATCTGACCTCAAAGCAGTGACAAGTGGAGTACCACAGGGTTCCATTCTTTGACCTCTCCTTTTTGGTATCTACTTCTCTGAAGTACAGGCTAACACAGAAGGCCACTGGCTAACGAAGTTCGCAGATGACTGCAAACTTGGTGCCATAGTCAAGTCCCCAAATGATGTGGACATCCTACAGAAGGGCCTCACTGAGACAAATGCCTGGTGTCAGAGCCATGGCTTCAAGCTCAATGCCAAAAAGTGCAGTGTCATCCCCTTTGGTAAAAACTCTGTACCCATGAACTACCACATAGGCAGCAATCTACTTAACACCGAATGCGTGATAAGAGACCTTGGGACCCAGGTGGACAGTAGTCTCTCCTTTGATAGTCACATCACCACAGTAGCCGGGAAGCCCTTCTACGTGACACACTTCCTCATAAAAGGGTTCTCATCCAGGAAAAAAGAGGTCATTGTTCCCCTCTACTCGTCACTCATTAGACCCATTATAGAGTACAACGCCCCTTTTGGAATGTACCTCACAAGACATCTGCAACAGCTGGAAAGGCCACAGAAGTACCTCACAAAGAGGATTACTGGCCTCAAACAAATGCCCTACACTGACCGTCTCAAAAAACTCCAGCTTTACTCCTTAGCATGTTGCCTACTCTGAGGTGATCTCTGCCTAACATATAAAGCTATGTCAAACCCAGAGCTGTTGGACATGCTACACCTAAAGAAATCCCAATCCCTCCGAGCTACACACTCTTGGGACCTAAACCTTGTCACCACAATAAACAGGACACGCTGGAGGGTAGATTACTGTCCCAGAGACTTCCTATACTCTGGAACAAGCTACCCATCTATGTCAAACAAAGTTCTTCATTAGCACTCTTCAAGACGGATCACTTCTGTGTCTCTGCTGGACAGTGGCATAGTAAAATAACTTTCTTGGGTGGTGTAAGTATTGGAACCTTGCTGGCTAGGCTTACGTAGGCCCTTGGGCCGTTAGCCTAGTACCGACCTATGAACCTATGAACAATTACTAGAAAAAGTCAAAGTATAAACTAACTGTACTTGAAGTAATAAATATCGTAACAGCTGAAAGGACAGGAAGTGGAATTTTTAGATAAGGGTAGGAGTAAATTACATAGAACAAAAAGAAAATTTTGTGAACTGTACTTGCAGAAAAATGTTTTGGAGAATGAATGAAGTTTGACATGTCAGGAACTTAACAAATTCATGTAATGTTGCTTTGTTTATATGGTATATGTGTTGTATAATCTTTGTAATTATGAGCTTGTTAATCATCTTCTTCTTCTTCTTTCGGCTTTTCTCGGTGAGGGGTCGCCACAGCGGAACTCCGATCCGCTAATGATTGGCAGTAGATTTTTACAGTGCTGAGGTGCCAGCCCGACGCCCAACCTTCAACGAAGGCACGCCCATTCACGCATGTCTTTCGAACGCCACTTGAACACGGGGAGGACATGCAGACTCCACACAGAAGGCGCTCCAGCCGAGAATCAAAGAGGAGAACCTCTTGCTGTAAGGTGACGCTACCGCTGCACCACCGTGGCTTTATAATTGTGATCTTGTTAATATGGCTAACTGTACATTTGCCTGTGTCTCAAGAGATAATTCAGTAAATGCGCTAAAAAAGTATTCACATTGTTGCCTTTGAGTTCAAAATTTTATATGTTCAGTCTTCAGAATGTTCTATATCTGACATTAGTGTGTCATTAGGCATGCTGTCTCTTCTCTCTTTTTTAAATTAGTTTCATTGTCATCATATCTTTCAACTTGTTTTTGTGGGTCTGGTTTAGATAGATGACATTATAGTTGCAGAGTGTATATTTATTTCATTTAATGCCACACTTTGATAACGTACTGCTATATGTTTTCTTATTGTATACTGCAGGAAAATGTAGGCTTATTGTATTCTTACAGAAATTTACTTTTTATGCTCTATAACCATTAGTAAATTAATATTAAAATATGTTTCTATAATGCAAATGATGTTATGTATTCAGTTTTCTCAGTCATCCCTCAAGCATTTACCCCAGTAAAAAATGTTAATCTAGGTGTTTCAGTATATAAAAAAATATATACTCTGTTTTAAGTAATCTAACTATCTTAGATTATCTATTCCTTTCACTTTGTGATGGGTCTGGCATATTGTTGGGCAAAGAGCTGTGTCCATAAAGCTCTTGCTTATCCCCTATCTCCTAAAATGAATCTCTCCTGCCTATTACCTAAGGTTTTGTTTGCCACCATTGTCATTGAAGTGAGTCTGTAAGTGGCCTTGGGGTTTTGTCCATTGGTGACAGGTCATCATCTGTGTCGACTCCTTCAGCGCAGAGATTGGCTTTCGTACTGGCATCAGCAGCCGCTGCAGGCACTTTGTTGGCATGCAGAGTTTTGTAGTTTCTTAGGTGTTTACTAGGCTAACGACCACAAGAACCTTTTTAGGCCTAGCCATGCATCCCAAATCTCTGATGAGTTTTGATACCCTTGATAAGTGTAAGCATAGGCCTGGGAGATGAGCCATTTACAGGTTACCTATTTGCATCAGAGACATAGGTGCTAAACCATGGATGAATTTCCGGTTTCCCACCCAATTGTCCAAGTTGCACTTGAATTGGGTTAGGGAGGAACTCTTCTTCACATGGATGGGGAGCCTGTTCCATAGACGGGGTAGTCTCTGGGATAAATACCTATCTCTTCAGCAGATCCTATTTATATCACAGGCAAGGTTTAATTCTTTAGTATGGGTAATTCTGGTATTGTTTGTTTTGTGGATATATAAGAGGTCCATCAGTGTGTGATCTGACAATGCCCTGTTTGCCAGGCATAGATCTCCCCTCAAAAGCCTGTAGAAGACAGAATACAGGGATATGGCCTTAAGGCGGTCTACATATGACATATTACTTATGCCCTGTATTCTTTTAGTGATAAACTTGTGTGGACTTTCCAGTTGTTGGATATGCCTGGTTAGGTACATACCGAAGGGGGCGTTGTACTCAATGATAGGTCTGATGAATTCTGAACACAGTAGAACAATGACTTCCCTGGACTTGGATGCCATTACCCTTGTGTATAAGTTGTGCAACATAGAATGATTTCCTCAGCACTGTAGACTCGTGATGATTAAAGGCTAGATTGCTATCTGTGTGTGTCCCTAAGTCCCTGACTACTGGGTCAACACTAAGGGGTGCGTTGTCAAAATGATAGTTACCAGAGATGAATGACTTCCCAAAGGATACTATTATGCATTTCTTGATATTTAGTTTTAGCCCATGACTCTGACACCAGTTGTTTGTCTGCGTCAGCCCCTCCTGGAGAACATTTGTGTCAGTGTGAGATTCAATGACGGCTCCTAATTTGCAATCATCTGCAACTTTAGTCAGCCAGAGACCACTAACATTGGCCTTGACTTCTGAGAAGTAAATGCCAAAAAGGAGCGGTCCAAGGACTGATCCCTGAGGAACTCCACTTGTGACTGGCCTCTTTGTAGAGGTGGCCTCCCCAATTCTAATCCTGGGCCCTGCCTGTAAGCCATTTGGCTATCCACTGGATGACATACGGATTTGTACCTAACCTCTTGAGTTTGTTATCCATACCCAAGTGGGTTATTGTATCAAATGCCTTGGCCAGGTCAAGGTAGGCAGTGTGAACGATTTTGCCCTCATCCATTGTTTTGGTGACCTTCTCAAAGAAGTCCACCAGGTTAAGTAGGCATAATTTGCCCTTTACGAAACCATACTTGAGTGGGTCCATTGTCTGGAGGTTTACTATATATCTCTGTTGATCATCTCCATAATTCTTTCCATGGCTTTACATGCAAGACTAGTGAGATTTATGAATCTGTAGTTTCCGGGGTCTGTAGATGGCCCACCTTTGCGCAGAGGGATGACTGTTGCTTTTCTCCATTCATGAGGCACAAAGCCCGTTTGGAGGCTACAGTTAAGTAGTAATTCCAGAGACCCTGATAGGTCATGTTTCATGCTATTTAGAAGGCATCCTGGGATATTGTCTGGGCCCATTAATGCAGTGTTCTTGGTCTTAGAGAGAGCATTAAGGACCTGTTCCCTAGTGATAGTAGGGGGAGTTATATTTGATGATATTTCCTGATGGAAGGTTGAGGGGGAGAGAGCAGGAATGTTGGAGATGAATTTATCAGCCAGGAGGTTTGCTATATCTTCTGGCTCAGTATAGGTGACTCCATTTACAATGAGCTCTGCACACAATTGTGTATTGCATTTGTGGTTACGGACATAGCTAAAGAATGCTTTGTGGTTGTCCTTGCCTGGGAGGCCAAACTTACCTCAAATTTGGCTTTGGTAGACTTTATTTGTCCTCTGAGTTGTTTGTTTAGTTTAATGAGAGTGCTTTTGTCCTGCTGGGTGCTGCACCGCATAATTTTTGCCATGATTTCCTTCCTCCTGTTATACATCCAATTGATTTTGTGATTCCACCAGGGTGGCTTGTTTTTTGAGTTAGCTCTGTACGTCTTCCTGGTGGGTACAGCTGCCTCTATGCAGCTATTAACATGATTGTACAATGTTTCTGTGAACAGTTCTGCATAGGCAGAAGTGTTCTCAGGGTTTATAGGGGCTTGAAATGTTGCCAGGTTCTCACTTAGTAGCAAGAGGTTAACTTTAGAATAATTCCTGAATATTCCCGGTTTAGCTGGGGGTCCAGGTTTTATTTTTACTTCAAAGATGACTATTTTGTGATCTGACTTTACCAGGGAAGGTATTACAGTAGGGGGTGTGCAGCAGTCTCCCATATTAGTGAGGACCAGATCCAGTATAGTTGCACCTCTGGTTGGTATATTACAAAATCTGGGAATCTCTATGCATGTACGTTTGATGTATAGGATTCCCAGTTAATACTGGAGTAATTAAAGATACCCATGAATATGGTACTGGGTTGTATGGTTAGTGTTTCTAATAAATTTAAATACATGGTATGGGTTTCTTGGGTCATAGAGGTGGACCTGTAGCTTGCAAGGAAGTGGTATTGGATTTTAGCTATGGTGATTTGAACATGGAGCAACTCAAGTGCATTGTCCTGTTTGACCAGCTTTGAAGTACATTTATTTTTGATGTAGAAACACCTCCACCTTTAGTCCCTGCCTGTGAAGTAGCTGGTCTAATTGTGTGGAAGACATTATAGCCCTGCACTGTTGGTGTGCTGTCTGCAGCTTTAAATCACATCTCTGAGACCTCACAGACATCAGCATTCTCTAGGATAGAGAGATCTTCCAGGGAGTGGAGATTTTTGTTTAGGCTCCTACCATTGAGCAGTAATACCTTTAGATTTTCTTGATTTTGATTTGCTGTGTCGGAAGTACTTTCAGTTTGGCATTGCCTAAAAAAGGCACTATGGGGGAAGACAATGTTTTAGCTAATATTCAAAAGCCTAGAGGGGAGAGGTGCAGACCATCCCTGGCAAAGCATTGTGGTCTGCTGACCATTTCCTTCCATGCTGACAAATATTGCACCCCCTTAGAATGACACCAGAAACTAAGCCAGTTATTAAAGTCAATCATCTTTTGTTCGTATTGTGACATCATTGCTGGAGAAGGTAAACTGCTGCTCAGTGCTAGGCTCATACCAGCCTGAAACACATATTCTGAAAGCTTTATGATGTCTCTCTTCATATAGTCTAGGGAGGTACGTCTCATGAAATTTACTCCCACAAGGACTATGACTGAGTCATATTGGTAATTGTGATCCAGTGACCTGAGTGATGCGTAATGTGGTGAATTGACAGTGTTGTCCAAGCATTAGAACAGAAGAGATATACTTTCATCCCTAAACACCTGCTAGTCAACAGCTTTTGCCACTGATCATGAACTCCACCATCAGAGAGCCTTGAAAAGCCCATCCTCTTTCCCCTCACGTGATTCCTAACCCAAGATACCTAGTGAGAAGTGCAAGAGGAAGCACTTAGACTTCCCAGCAATCTCTCTCACCCAGGATTCAGACCCTTGGTGAAGGGGTAGATTCCTCTCAATCCCCTCCAGATGACCCCAGATTTGTGGAAATTGTGGAGTTATTTACACAGAAGGGTACTTTGCTAGTAGAGTCCCCTACTCTCATGAACTTACTCTCATGAAAAGATTCTTTTGAAGGCTTTTTGAACTCCTGCTTCTACATATTGGATGATTTCCCTCTGCTGACTTGATGGTTGAAAGAGCTTGATCTATTGTGGCTGTGCCCATTAGAGGAAAATTGGACAAGACACAGCATCTTACTAAGGACAGGCCATTTTGGAGTAAAAGTACCACTTGCCAACTCCATGGCAATAGCAGCAGTGAGCAAGAGGTAGCCATTATTAGAGCCTGGTTGTTCACCATCAGGTATGGATTTCAGGGTATTCTAAAGAATGGGAAAGTGGACTTATGTTAGGTACCTTTGACATTCATGCTTTAAATGACCTGGTTCATATAAACAAACTTTTTTTTTTACCTGAGCAGTCCATAGACAAGTTGAGATGATTAGTGATGCCAGATAGCTCCAGACAGTTGGAGGCACAAGTGTCCAGTAGCTCAACATTTCCACCCTGTCCAAGTGCTTGTACATTATGGGGCTGATGAGGAAGCTATTGGCCTGACTCTGTCTTTCTGATTTTGCAGACAGCATTAAGGCATCCTTCATGGAAACTCCCATTGACAAGTCCTTTTCTTTTGGGCCCAAAGGTAAAAAATACTGGAAAAACGTGCGCAAGAGGGCAAGTTTTTTTCCATTGTGGACACTAGGTTCACAACTCACCAAATATATTCAAGGAACCTTAATGATCCTAAGAATTTGCAGTTCAAAAGGTTGCAGGGGAAGCTGTCTGTCCAGTTCATGACTGTGGGGTCCCAAGAGGGCAGCAGGAGCCCCCTCTATGAACATCTCCTTATAGGCTGAGGCACTCTGCAGAACCAAGGCTTCCATGCCCTCCTCCAAGGAAGGCAACAGCAAATTTCTAGGATCTTGCCTAGCTGTTCCATTCTAGAGGCATTCTGAGATTTGTCTTTCACTGCATCAATTTGTGTGGGTTACCAATATTGAGCCCTGCCATTCATTCTTAGCAGAGCCCCCAATGTTCAAGTTTGACAGCTGTTGCTTCTCACATGAGAACCCATGGAATTTAAATATTTCCTAGCCGATTACTTGCTCTTTGTCACTACTACCATAGAGTCATTCATAAGAATAACGTGTTACATGCTCCAAAATTGCCTGCATTTTGAGATAACCATAGAGAAGGAAAAGTCGCAGCTGGACCCCACTCAGCATTTGCCACTTATTGAATGTCATCTGGTCACTTTTTGCAGATTAGCCAAATTTTCAAATGATCGCATTCTCCTCATTCAAATTTCTGTGGATCAGCTACTAGATGTATGCCCGCTGAATACATTTCAGACTGCTAAGAGGTTTCATACCAGAATGTTTTTGGTCCCCAGGAAAGAAACCACTTGAAGACCCATTCTGGATCTTTCTCATCTGAATACATTTCCGAATGCTATCACTTCAGACTTTGTTCCCTCTTCTGTTTCCTCAGGCTTTTATGGTTTCTCTGTATCTCAAGGATGCTTACCTCCATATTCCTATTCATCCTCTTTTCAGGAAGTTTTCATGATTCTGTGTTGCTTCCCGGCATTTTCAGTTCTCTGCTTTGCCCTTTGGCCTCTCTAATACCCCAAGAGTTATTCACCAGATGCTTATCTCCTGTGATTTTTTTTTGCAGGCTAAAAGGCATTCAGGTCTTTTCTTATTTAGGCAACTTGCTTATTCAAGCCTCCTCTCCAGAGATTCTTTTACACCACCTTCAGTGGGCCACCATTCTGTTGCAAAGCCTGGGGTTCACTGTAAATCTTCAAAAGTCCTTCCTTTCCCCGTCAAAGGATCATGCTTTTCTGGAATGCAAGATCCCTGCCTCCTTCCAAGGCTTTCTCTCTGATTTCCTTTTTTCAGTCCCTTTTTCCTCTCACCTTGATTTCAGCCAGAGAATTTCTAAGGGCTCTGGGATTCACTGCATCCACCAGCCGAATACTTCCCTTTGCCAGATTGCACATGAGAAAGCTTCAGTGGCATCTAAAGTCAGTTTGGCTTCAGCGTGCTTATCTTCTAGCGTTTCCAGTCCCTCATCTTCCATGTCTCAAGCTGGAATTTCAATGGTGGATTCATCAGCTGACTTTGAATCCAGGCCTTCCCTTTCAACCCCTGCTTCCCTTTCAGAAGCTGCTCACAGATGCATCGGATGGGGGTTGGAGCACTTCCTTCAAAAACCTAAAGGTGGAATGCCTTTGGTCTCTTCAGCAGCAGAAGGAGCACATTAATATCAAGGAGATGAAAGTTGTTCTGTTGGCCCTCACTGCTTTTCATCCACAGTTTTTTTCCAGGACCCCTAAAAATCTTTACAGACAACACCACAGTGATGTGGCATGCCAGCAAATAAAGGGGGGGACAAGGTCCTGTCTGCTTTGCAGAATTGGCACTCCAGGTCTGGGAGTTAGCAATTCAGTACTGAGTCACGCTTCAGACACTGTACATTCCTTTAGGTCAGAATTTTGTGGCAGACTCCTTGAGCAGGTCCATAACAAGATCTCACGAGTGGATGCTTCACAGGGATGTGTTTCTGGACATTATCCACCAGTGTGGAATTCCTCAAGTAGATGTCTCTCTCTGTCTCCCCTCTGAACAGGCAGCTTTTTCAGTTTTGTGCCAGGACTCTATGTCCTGTGGCCTGGAAGGTGGACACCCTATCTTTTTCATGGACGGGGATTTTTTTTATGCTTTCTCTCCCCTTCCTCTCATTACAAAAGTCCTGTGCAAGATAAAACAGGGTGCTCCCAAAATCTTGTTGTGACTTTCTTTTGACACAGACAGCATTGGTTCTCTCTTCTTTTGCATTTAGCGAAGGGCAGTCTTCACAAGTTACCTCACAGGGTGATCTTGTCACACAAGACAAGGGATCTCCCATCCATCCTCATCTGTCCACTCTTCAACCGACACTGTGGGTGATAGGATTTTGATTCCCTATAGGCACCTTTTTTCTGAGGGCATGCTTCGGGTTCTGCAGTAGGCAAGGAAACCTACTACTAGGAAATCCTACTTGTCCAAATGGAAGAGTTTTTTTTTGTTTGGTGTCTTTCTCATAATCTGGACCCATTTACTGTGGATGTTTCTTTGGGTCTTTCTTATTCATGTGAATTGATCAATAGTGGGTTGGCATATTCTTATATGAAAGCCCACCTCTCAGCTGTTTCTACTTGTCTGCCTTTAACTTCTTCTTTGGCCTCTAGTTCAAGGCTAAACAGTTTCTTAAAGGCATCCTTAATATTAGACCTCCCAGGAAGCCTGTTCATCCTTCCTGGGATCTTAATTTTGTTTTGGAGAAATTGACTCTGGCTCCTTTTAAGCCTCCAGCTTCAGCTTCCTTAAAGCATTATTCTTGGAAGATTGTTCTTTTATTGGCCCTTACTTCTGCCAGATGGGTGTCTGAGCTGTAAGCCCTTATGGTTGTTCCACCTTTTTTAGTTTTTCCTTAAAGACAGTGTGTCTCTGTACCAGTCCTTCTTTTATACCTAAGATGGTGAATGAGTTGTCTCTTAATCATTCTTAATTTGCCCACTTTTTTCCCTTCTCAGCAATCAGTTAGTGAGAAGGTGTTGCACACTTTGGATGTGCATAGACAACTCCGATTTTATTTGAACAAAAATAAAGATTTTAGAAAATCTGATCAGATTTTTGTTTCTTTCCATCCTAGATCATTAGGTTTGGCCATTTCCAAGCAGACTGTTTCCTCTTGAATTTCTAAAGCCATTTTTTTGTTATTCTTATGGTAAGAGCCTTCCTTCTGTGGTTAAAGCTCATTCTACTAGGGCTGTGGCTTTTCATGGTGCTTTTTTCAAGGGTTTGGATATCCTTGAGGCAACTACCTGATCTTTGGTGCATATTTTTACCAAGCATTACAAGTTGGATGTCACATCCAGGGCTAGAGATGGTTTTGCTAGGGCCATTCTTTATGGGTTTCTAGAAGGCTCTTTTGGCCCTTCCTCCTCCCTGTTTTCTTCCTGTGATTTTGCACTGTCCTTCATGTTAAGAATACTGCAACAGTGAAATGTAAGGACATAGTACAGTAATGTAAAATCTTGCCATAACAGTAGATGTCATTCTCTTCACTGTTGCCGTATTTGATTGCTCCCTGTTCCCCCTGATCTTTTGTCCATCTGGATGTGTATGTTACCCTCTGGTATCCTGTGGCCGAGTTTCAACTAGGGCTCTCAGTTCTGAGGAAGATATGTCCGGACGTCTCCTTTATGCCCTATGCCTTGCACGGGGAGCATACATGTAACATATGGCATATCGATAACCTAAAGGCTTTGGTATACTGGCCGGATGTCAAGCTACCTTTGGCAGGGGATCCCTCATGATGTCCTTCAAGGATGCATCTGCAGTCATAACATATGGGTTGTCCTGCCTCAGGCAGCCCTTCGGTCGGCCGGATTCCAAAGTCTGGGTCTGGCCTCGGCTGATGTCGCACTTCACCCGACGTCATAGCTCCTGGGGTATAAAGGCATCAGCCGACGCCATTTTCCTCAGTCTTTCTTGCCGCGCGGTGCCCGAAGCAGAAGCTGTTCGCAAGTGCCGGTTGGTCAGATCCAGAGATTTCAACTACCGAAGACTTCTAAAAAAGCTAAGTTCCCCGTTGGGGACTCTTTCTTGCCTCAGCCGATGTCAGACAAAGTAAATAATTGTTTAACTTGTGGGAAACAAATACCTCATAAGGATTTCCACTCTTACTGCCTTCCTTGCTTAGGCCCAGACCACGACGTATCAGCTTGTTTAGCCTGTGCTTCCTTCAACCGATGGACACTCAGACGTCGGTCGGAGTTTGCAGAAGAGTTTTTTGGCTCCACTTTTGCATATAAAATGCCGTTGGAGACTCCGACTACACATTTAGCTAAAAAACGCAAGGAAAAGGACCGACACTCGCGGCCCGCGGTTTCAGCTGAAACCACGGTTAGGCCTACCGCGAGTGTCTCGGTTTCGGCTGAAACCAGACCTCGGTTCTTCCTTCGGCCGAAAGCATGCCTCTGATAACCGAGGCCACACAGGCCATGGCTGAATCGGCTACAGAAATTCCTGCTGAAGAAGCAGGCACACAAGATTTGTCTGACACTATTCCATTGGACATCTCTACTCCTGCACGTGGGGCAGCTAGGCCCCCTGCTTCTATGTCTATCAAGGCCTTTTCCAGGGCTAAAGCAGCCAAACTTTCCAAGGCCTTACCTACAAAAGCTCCCTCTCACAGGCCTACCTCAAGTTCCCAGATTCTCAGCCTTGCTGAGGACTTTATTTCTCTGATCAGGGGATCCCAACCTCACCCAGACAGGGCCTCTCAACCCCCTCCTGATAAGAGGCCTAGGACTGAACCCCCTGAACCTCTCTCCTCGGACTATTCCTCGGATGGTTCAGATTTATCTGACCATCAGGAAGGCCCATACTCACCTTATGAGGATTCTGATGCAGAAGACTCCATTCCTTCTGCTTCACCTCCAGAAGAATTTTCATTTGGGGAAACCCTACACTCAATGAGGGAACACTTCCAATGGCAGGGTCAGGATTTTTCTGATTCTAGGAAAAGGCTAAGGACTTTTTTACACTTACCATAGCATAGGCCTTTAGCCATACCACCTGTACTGTCAGTTGTTAATGATGCATATAATGATGCCAGTACTGCCCCTGATTCTCTTCCTCCGGCCCCTGCCAAACCTGACAGATACTACAGGGTCCCGGATTCTCACTTCCACTTGTATAAGGCTCATACTGCAGACCCAGAAACCATTTTTCAGAGCCCTAAAGGTGTTGCAGCTGCCTCTGCCAAAAACCCACTACCCTCTGAAAGAGAATCTAGAGCATTAGAGAGATGGGGTAAAAAGGTTTATACATCTGCTACTCTTTCTGCCAGGGCTTTAAACTGTCAATTTCACATGATACAGTACCAGGAATTTTTGTTAGATCAGCTGAATAAAAAGCTGGCCTCTCCTGAACCTTTAGACCGTAAGTCCCTTCAGGATTTGGTGCACAACTCTCTCAGCAGGTCAGTAATAATTTCTTAAAATGTGGCTATGATGCACTGGAGGCTTCTTTTAGATCAGCTATGACTGGAGCAGTGATTCGAAGACATGCCTGGTTAAAAGAACAATCCCTACCAGACCATGTTAAGTCTAAACTCCTAGATGCTCCTATGGAGAAACAAAGTTTGTTTGGCTCCCCTGCACAGGAGGTTCTAAAGAAAGTGGAAGAAAAAGCAAAATCTGTCCAAACAGTCAAGGATTTTCTGCAGGTCCAACCTTCGAGGTTTAGCAGAAATTGGCCTTCAAAGAATTGGTCCTTTCCAGACACCTCCAGAGCACAGAGAGGCAGAAATAGATGCCCAAGAGGCAGAGGTCAATCAAGGGGTGCCTACAGGGGTCGTCAGTGGCAACCTGCCAACCAGAGAAGTGCCGCCACAGCTGCGACTACAACCACTTCCACAGGACAGACACAATGACTTGGCTCTGATTCCGCCTACCAGGGAACAACTGGAAGCACCCTTGGGCGGAAAGCTAGCTTTATTTTCAAAAAATTGGCATTGCATTACAGGAGACAAATGGACTTTACAAATAATAGACAAGGGCTACAGGTTTCACTTCCACACTCTACCAGAAAAGAGAGGAATGCCAAACCTTCCACCAAGCCAGAAATCAGAGGCTCTAAAACAAATCATCAGCTTACTAAGTATGAGAGCAATAGAAAAGGTACCATCTATGGAACAAGGCCAAGGATTTTACTCCAGACTATTCCTTGTACCAAGAAAAGAAAATCAATGGAGGCCTATTCTCGACTTGTCCGCACTGAACACATATCTCATTGTTCCAAAATTCAAAATGCTGACCCTACAGCAACTTCTTCCCATGTTGGGCAAGGAGTCTTGGCTGGTGACTCTAGATCTCAAGGAGGTATACCTGCACGTCCCTATACGACCAGATTGCAGAAGACACCTCAGATTTCTTGCAGGATCAGAGCATTATCAATTCACAGCATTGCCCTTTGGCTTATCTACTGCACCCAGAGTATTCACAAAATGCCTGGCATCAGTAATTGCTCATTGCAGGCTTCAGGGAATTCAAATTTACCCATACCTGGACGACTGCCTAATACAAGCGGACAACAAGACAAAATTAATAAAGGATTTGGCCAATGTCATACAACTGCTGCAAGCCTTGGGATACACAGTCAACATTCAAAAGTCAAGACTAGTGCCATCCCAAAGGATAAAATTTTTGGGTGCAGAACTGGATACAATAACTCAGATGGCTTTTCTCACAGAGGAAAAACAAAAGCAACTACCAGTCTATTTCATGGCATTAACAACACAAACTCCGCTTACTGCAAGGAAAGTCCTGCAGGCCCTGGGTTACATGGCATCCTGCATAATATTGATCCCACATGCCAGGCTGCATATGAGAAAGTTACAATGGTACCTAAGGAATGTATGGTCTCAACACAAACACAGTCTAGAAGCCCAGATACCAATCATTCCATGTCTGAAAAAAGAATTCCTGTGGTAGGCTCAGGCCTGTCAGTTAAACAGAGGATTGCCTTTCCACAAACCACATCCAAGGCAGACCATCACCACGGACGCCTCAGACCTAGGCTGGGGGGCACACATGGAAGACAAGTGTATCCAAGGCCTATGGTCCCAAGACCAGCTGAACCTACACATAAATCTAAAGGAGATGCTGGCAGTAAAACACACAATCGAGGCATTCAGACCATTCCTCCAGCAAGGACACCTGCTGATAAGGACGGACAATACCACAGTCATGTGGTACATCAACAAACAGGGAGGCACACACTCATACCCTCTATGCCGGATGGCAATGGACCTGTGGAACTTGGGCCTGAATCTCAACATCCAACTACAGGCCAGATTTGTACCAGGAAAAGAGAATTCACTAGCAGACAGCTTAAGCAGAACTACCACAGATGCTCTCGAATGGATGCTGCATCCAGATATCTTCAAAACCATAACAAAGAAATGGGGAATGCCAGAGATAGACCTGTTCGCCTCCCCACACAACCACCAACTGAAGAAATTCTGCTCAAGAGTATACCATCCACTTGCCTGGAGGGTGGACTCCCTTTCTTTCAGCTGGAAGGTCCTGACAGTATATGCCTTTCCACCTCTTCCTTTGATGTACAAAGTTCTACTGAAGATCAGAGAGGAACAGCCAAAGGTAATTCTGATAGCTCCAGACTGGCCAAGGCAACATTGGTACCCGCTACTGAGAAGCATGTCTCGGATGCACTCATGGCCTCTACCTCTATGTCCCTTACTTCAAACGCAGAACAACTACAAGACCCTGAATCCAAACTTAAAAACGCTGCAGCTAACTGCTTGGAAAATTGCATAACACAAAACCAACCTGATTTATCTCAGAGGGTTAAGGACATTATCCTGGAGGCTCGCAGACCCTCCACAAGGAAAACATATTCAGCCAAATGGAAAAGATTCCTCATTTGGAGTGCAGAAAAGGGAGAAAATGTCACACTGGCAAACCTAGCACACATCCTGGAATACTTAACAGAACTGTTCCACAATGGCCTGTCTTACTCCTCCATTAAGATTCATGCATCAGCAATTTCAGCAGAGTACAACATGGATCCTCCTGTCTTCTCTCATCCTCTACTCAGGCAATTCTTGAGAGGAATCAAAAACATAAAGCCTCCAAGGAAACCACCTCTGCCTGCATGGGATCTCAGCTTTGTGCTAGAAAAATGAACACTTCCCCCTTTTGAACCAGCAGCAACAGCAGACTTTACAGTTCTTATCTTGGAAAACTGCCTTCCTGCTAGCAATCACTTCAGCAAGAAGGGTATCTGAGTTACAGGCATTAATGGCAGTGCTGCCTTTCCTTATCTTCCATCAGGATAGAGTGTCTCTGAGAACCAATCCTACTTTTATGCCAAAGGTGGTCTCCAGGGTATCCTTGAACCAAGTTATACATTTACCTACATTCTTCCCCAACCCACAGAACAGGGGGGAAAAACTACTACACACTTTGGATGTACACAGACAACTGCGCTACTATCTGGACAGAACTAAGGCCAGAAGAAAAACTGACCAGCTTCTGGTAGCATATGCAACAGGAGTGCAAGGAAAAGCAATTTCAAAACAGACAATCTCAAAATGGATAGGAAATTGCATTAGATTCTCCTACTCATTTCATGGAAAGACAACTCCTGAAAATATCAGGCCTCACTCCACAAGAGCTACAGCCACCACTACAGCTTTCCTACGAGGAGTGGCTACCAAAGACATTTTAGAAGCTGCTACTTGGAGCTCCGTGCATACATTTGCCAAGCATTATAATCTTCCTTTATACTCCAGATCCCGAGCAGGTTTTGCAACTGCTGTTTTACAAGGGATCTTAACTATACCATCATTATCTTAGTGCCTCCTCCCCCAGTTTGGCTATGGTATTCTACCCATATGTTATGACTGCAGATGCATCCTTGAAGGACATAGTACAGTTTTGTACCTACCATAAATGTAGATGTCCGATAGGTATGCATCTGCAGTCAGGATTACCCACCCTCCTTCCCCTCTGTGGTATTCCTAGGGTACTTACCCCTCTTTTAGCTAGCTGGGGGAATCTATTATGGTGTATTTGTTTGTATGTATATATGTATATATATTTTGCTTTCTACTGTTTGGAACTTTCTACATTTATCCAAATTTAGCCTTCCTAGAGGGCACCTGGCATCTGGGGCAAGAAACACTGAGGAAAATGGCGTCGGCTGATGCCTTTATACCCCAGGAGCTATGACGTCGGGTGAAGTGCGACATCAGCCGAGGCCAGACCCAGACTTTGGAATCCAGCCGACCGAAGGGCTGCCTGAGGCAGGACAACCCATATGTTATGACTGCAGATGCATACCTATCGGACATCTACATTTATGGTAGGTACAAAACTGTACTTTAGGAATACTGCAACAGTGAAGAGTAGGACATCTACTGTTATGCTAAGATTTTACACAACTGTACTATCTTCCAGGAGGCCTTCTGGATACGTACTTCATCCTTCTGGGTGCTGCCTGCAGCTGGTGAGATGGTGGCACTTATCATCAAACATGCCTGGAAATACCCTGATGTGACATCTCCTGTAGCTAGGAGGGTGGATAAGATCTTTCATCTAAAACACTCTTGTTAATGACTTAGTAGCTGTAGTGCTGGCCAGGGAACTCCACTACACAGTCCAGCAGTTCAACTTTTAGTAAGAATTCCAGAGCCATGGACTATTTCAGGAAGCAAGTGAAAGTGTTGTGAATGTGTTAGGCAAGACACTAAGCAAGTTACCACAATATATTTAATAGAAGAGTAAACTTATTTCCAAGCTGCGACAATTTCTACTATGTCTAATCTTACTCTCCATCTGATAGAGCTGATAGAGCAGTATGGCAGGTACAGACATTATCTGTTTACTGTTGTGACTGGCTTTGCCTCATTGACTTCACTTAGAATTTCCAGTCATCTTTCATCAGTGCTTGTTTAATGGCACAGACCTGTTTGGTCTAGAGGTGGTAGAGAATGCTCAAGGAGAGTGAGCGGGATAGTAAAACCTCGGCTGGCATTGGACTGCATTTCCAGACACTGTTGGGTCCTTTGTTGGGAATCAGAAAGGCCCCAAGCAGTTGTGGTTCAGTGGGAATCCATCATCATTTTCAACAACAGAGGTGCCAATAATTTGGCAAAAAAAACTGGTTGTGATTTATCCCAGAACAGACACTCCTTTAGAGGCTGAAATTCTTCTTAAAACCAAGGCTGCTGTATTTTGTTTTCTGGGGGGCTGCCCCATTCTGGTGGCACTCATGTTTCAGTTTTCTCTCTGTCAGCTTGAATTGCCATTACAGAGGACAGACAGATAAGGGCTATTATTTGGGTCTATATTAGAACACCGAACATTCAAAATGTCGAGTGTTCTAATATCGAACCCTAGCAATTGAAAACATTGAACATTTGGAACAGCAAGTTTTTTCCTAGGGAAAAAATTTGCTGTTCCAAAACACATGCACAAAACACAAGCACACCAAACAAACAGCAATCCACACACATACACCTAAACTCTTACACCTAACCCTACACTAAACTTATACATACACCACTAACTTAACCCAACCCCTAACGTACGTCACTGTGGCACAGTCACCTCACCCGCGCCCTAACCCACACGTCCACAAAATCACACACTTACCTGACCCGAGCCCTAACCCTAACTCTTTTAGGAAGCCCGGACTAAACTACTACTGTTCAATTAAAAGTGCACTGGAACTTAGAAAATTGCCACATTGTTTGCATGAATAATTGTATTTTATTTTATTTTGTTCTACAAATTGGTTTTAAATACCATTTTAAATCAGTTGAAATTTAAGTGTATATTTTGTTTCCATCATCATACATACATTTTTTTCTTATTTTTATTTTTTTTCTGGTTCTTTTTTCCACTTGATGTGTAATAACAATACTAAGTAATTATACAATTATATATATTTGTATAGATTTTTTTATAGATTGTTTTTAGGGTTCTTGTACACAGACCTGAAGAAGTCTAGAAGGACAAAAGCGATTTTTGTTAACAATAGGTTATGAAAATAGAAATTGATTTTTGCATGCAAAATATATATGTATATATTTTTTGATTGCCAAATGAACTAAGGTTGATATATTTCCAGCCATGTAATATATTGTCTTGGATAAAATCACAGACTTAATAATCTGGTTAGATAAGAGGTACCACATCATTATAAATTTGATTTAAAGTACATAATGGTTATATATTATTATGACAGCTACTAAGTAGGGCAGGACCAGCTTGATTGTCACACTGATGGGGGAAGGGATGTAAATTTAACATGTGTACCAATAACACTTTGTTTTACAGCACAATAAACCACTCCCATGCCTGATAAAAAGTATATATATATTTAGAAAGCTTGTGAGGAAATTATTACTCTATTTTTGTTTTACTTGGATCGCTTGTCTGTGTATAATAAAGGATTTTCGACTGGAAACAGACTGCCTGCCTTGCTTGGATTATTTTCGAATACTTAGTAATGCTGTACAATTTTATATTTTCTATTATTATTTTTTGTTTTGTTTTGTTTTGACTTAAGACAAGTTTAAGTTCGCTACTTCAACTACTATTGTTTGATCTGATTAATATACAGTGATTAACTAGAAATATATGGACTGAAAATCTTCCACACAGAGAAGTTTCTTACAGTGTCTAACCCTAACTCACCTAACCCGCCCTAGTCCACACAATCGCACACTTACCTGAACCCGACCCGTAACTTTCCACCAGAGCGCTGAAAATACCGAAGCAGCAGAAACAAGACAACCAAATTCTTTCCCTAGGAAAGAATTCGGTATCTTGTTACTTTGATATTTTCAGCGTTCGCTGAAAACGGGTCGATATTAGAACACTCGACATTTCAAATGTTAATATAGACTGTATTATTTCCAGATGCTACAAAACCCCATTCTTTTCTTTTCCCATCCCTGTCTACATTCTCACCCTTTTCTTGATATCTCACTCCATCAAAATGGTATGACATAGAAAGATTAATCTATTTTTACTAGGCTAACGACTTGGGGGGGGGGGCTTTCTAAGCCTAGTCAAGTCACAGTATTTCTGGTACTCTTTGACTTATGAATATGTAGGAGATTCACAAGTGTGGGGTTGGTATTGATCACCCCTCAGCAATCTGTAGCAGACTGGGTAGAGGGAAAGGGCTTTAAAGCACTCTGCCTAAGGCATGTTTGTTATGCCTTGTATCCTTTTTGTAAGGAGCCTCTAAGGTCACTCTAGTTGCTGCATATGCCTGGTCAGGTACATACCAAAGAGAGCATTGTCCTCTATGATTAGTCTGATAAGGGTGGAGTACAGTGGGATAGTGACCTCTTTGGACCTAGATGCTGTGCAGTTATTTAGAAGTTGCACAACATGAAAGAATTTCCTCACCACTGTGGCCAAGAGGTGGAAAACCTCTTAGCAAAGTGAACACTTCAAGAGGTCCCTTCAGACATGAGTAGGTCAGGATACAATTCCAGTGTCTTTTTGGTGCCCTTGAAAACAAAGGACCTCATTCCAATCCTGGGCCTAAACAGCCTGAATCAGTTTGTTCCTGATACAATGTTCCATATGATCTTGGTGTAGATGGTTCTTCCTTGTCTTGCCAAGGGAGATTGGATCTGCTAAATCAACCTCAAAGATGTGTACCTGTGCATGAAAATAACCAAGGAGTCAAGGACTTTTAATGCTTCCCTGTACAAGCCGTAAACTTTCAGTGTCAGGTCTTTCAGTTCCTCTCAATTTAGCCCTCATGTCAGACCATGATGGCTTAATGCCAGAGATTGCAGAAAAAGATTTTCCCCTTCATGCACAATTGACCTCTAGCAGCCCCAACTGTGAAAAGATAAGTGAAAGTAAAGGAGTCTTTACTTAACCTGTTTCAGTTCTTGATCATTATAGTGAACACTGCAAGGTCTTAGATGGTGCTTACTCGGACCATAATTTTCATAGGATGTTTGATAGACACTCTGTATTGCAAAATGAGTCTACCACTGTAAAGAATTCACCCCTTGAAGAGAGCAGTTTCTTTTCTCCTTTTGTTGCATGCTGTTCCAGTAAGTTTATTTGAAAATTTCCAGGCCTTGTGCGAGAAACTGTCTTTCTGGTTCAGCATGTATGCTATCTTATACATGAATGCAGTGGACCCAACAAAGTCAGTGGGTCCAATTTTTGGATCTCTTGTAAGACACAGTTTGAATTTCCAAAGTTTGTTAAGTCGGGTCCACTGGTAGCTTGATTCTCCAAATATTTTTTTTGTGCAGTCAATTTCCTCTTCCATTTTTCTTGGTGATAGTTACCATTGACACATCTGCCTGGGGTCTGGGGGGTCATTCAAGGCAAAATGGTTCAAGATGTGTGGTAATTTGCAAACTCCAGTCTACTCATAAATGTGTCAGAGGTGTGAGTAGTATTTTTTTTCTGAGCACCTTTATTAAATTCATGGCAATGACATGGGTGTACATACAGTTTAGAAAAGAAAAAAAATTGTACACATTTTAATGAGCTTTATTCATTATACATATATGTTTTATTTTTTAACGGTTGGCATTCACTCCAGCATTACATAATTTTCTCAGATCCTGCCATCCCTAAAATTTCAGTCATTCTCCTGAACAGTATTCTGTATACATTGCTCCAACAAAATTCCATTTATTTCTATGTATTTTTCTTTTTACAATATTCATTACCTTGGTTAAGGTTGGCTTACATTTTGATTTTCATTTTCTAGACATCGCTTTTTTATAGCCAGTAACATTATACTTAGCAAGGTCTTACTATGTATGGCAATTCAGATCCTATATTCCAACTCAAAAGAATAATTTCCTTAGTTGCACTCATTTGCTTCTCCAGCTTATCTGTCAAAGTATTCTATAGAGATTTTTTTTAAATCTCCCAACTCCATACATTCCCAAATTACCTCTCTCTTTCCCTTCACGTCTCAAGTAATAGATCTCTACTTGAGGAACAAAATTGCAGAAGTCTGCTTCGGGTATAAAAATACCTATGTAAAAACTTCATATAAAAATCCTAAACCTTCTGCATTTGTTACATACGTGGGAGTCATACAGATATGTTCCAGTATTGTTTCATATATTGCCTTTTCATTCATTCTTCCCAATCTTTCTAAGTTCTTCTGATTGACTGATGTAGTTATCATGCAGTATTTTATATACCATACTAATTATTAATTTTTTTAAATCAGCTTCTGTTTTAAAATCAAGCTAGTCTTCACTTTAAACTCCCCTATCCCTTTCTGTTTTCCTATACTGTGCTGTCAATAAAGGTGGCCTCAAACCTACAGTCCATACTTGTACTTGGCCGCATCCCACTGTATTACCTTTCCCTTCATAGTTATTTGCTCCCAATACCCTGGTTCCTTGCTACTTTTCTTCAGAAAATTCCATCCCCCCTCTTACATATTTTCTTCTCTTCCTATTTGAAGCCATCTCTATTGGTAAAATGGCCTTTCTGCAATCCCATGTTGGCTTAGTTCTTAGAATACTTTCTGCCACTTTATAATTTTAATGTATAGTTGTTATTCTCTGTAGGGACCGGTATCAAAAATCTTTCTCTCTCTTTGTATTTCTTGAACTCCCTGTCTCCCTATTACATTGTCATGCCTTTCCACTTTGATTGATAACCTTCTGCATGATGTGAGTGGTTATCTTGATCCTGAAGGCCTTCTAGGATACTCCTCCTCAGGGTGCTATTGCCATGTGCCAAACAAAAGGAGAACTGCAACTGTCATACCTATGCATAAGGGAGAGACACACACTGATTTGAGTAACTACCAACCCACAAGTCTGGCCATCGTTAAATGTAAACTCATGGAAAGGCGTATCATTGAATTAATCAATAATGACATAAGAAACCTTCAAATACTAAACCCATCCCAGTTTATTTTCTTCAAAGGCATTTCATGTCTACTCAACCTAGTGGACTTTTTTTTAAAAAAAGTCACCAAAGCCGTGGATGAAGCCAAGACTGTAAAGACTGCCTATCTACCCCTGGCCAAAGCTTTTGATATACTACTCCCACCTGGGCATTTCCAAAAAGCTTACTAAATTGGGAATGAATGCCTTTGTCATCCACTGAATTGCAGACTGGCTGACAGGGCACACAGTCAAGATAAGGGAAGTCCCTTAGGGCTCTGTGCTGGATCCTCTCCTGTTTGGCATCTACTTCTAGAAGTCATGGCGAATGTCAGTGGTCTTTGGCTGACCAAGGTTGTGGATGGCTACAAGCTCGGAGCAGTCATTGAATCCCCAAGACTCATCTATCCTGTAGGAGGGATTAACCTAGACAAATAACTGGTACCAGAATCATGGGCTAAAGCTAAATACCAAAAAGTGCATTATTATATTCTTTGGAAAAACAGACTGCCACAAGGAATTGCCACATTGATAATATACCCATAAGGGTTGACTCAGTACTTAGAGATGTTGGAACATATGTAGACTGTGACTTGGCATTTGGCTAGCACGTGTCCACTGTTGTAAGGAAGTCCTCCTATGCTGCACAGTTAATAAGCAAAGGGATAGTGTCTAGGTTCAAAGATGTCATTGTTCCACTTTACCCTTATCAGGCCTATTACTGAGTATAATGCACCCTTTGGCATGTATTTATCCAGACTTATGCACTAACTGTTGTGCCCACAGAGGTTCCTTACAAAGAAAATAGTGAGCCTAAACCACATGACTTACATGGAACTCCTACAAGCCCTGTCATTATACTCTGCCTCTTATAGACTACTAAGAGGCAACCTGTGCTTGGCTTATAAGACATCTTCTGACCCACTACTAATGGAACTGTTGCACGTCTGTAAGTAAAAAGGTATCAGGAATATCTGATTCAAGGATCTCTCTTCTGCAACGTCAACTTTGGAGGGATAGGTAAGTATCTCAAAGGATACCACTACTCTAGAGCAGACTCCCCGTCTACATAAAAGAAAGCTCGCAGCTGTCCCTGTTGAAGCACAGCTTAGATCAGTGGGTGGGAAATAGGAAATTTATCCAGTATCTGACGTCCATGCTCCTAATGGACAGAGACAGCCCTTAAATGCCCTACTTCACAGCAAAGGCCCCTGTTATTACTTATGGTGTGACCTCAGTTATAATTTACCCACATTTGGTAAGCCTAGTAATAAAAATCCAGGTAAGGGTAAGAGAAGACCAACATGGGGATAGCATGGCTAGGCTTAAAATGACCCTCAGGGCATTTAGCCCAATACTCACCCATGAACATATAAACTTATAAGTGCAAGTGATATGCCATTTGTATGGTACCTAAACACACAATACTTTAATTTATGCTTTCATTGCAACCCAAGCTGTTAGGTAAGTCATCTGTTTAGCAGACAAGTCTCATTTGTCTTCTGATACCTTGCAAGTGATCTTGTCAGTCCAACAGTAGAGAGGAGACTTCCATCACTGGAGGAAGTCTTGCTGTCACCTTTTCATACCCTGAAACAACACCAAATGCCACAGCTTGTTTTCCCTAATACCTTCAAAAGGGAAATTATCTCAGGTTGTTTAAGTCCAGAGGTAGTCTCTGTTCACCTTCCTCCCCTTCCCCCTCTTTCTCATATTGAACCAGAAGGTGACACTGTACCTCATTGTCCTTCCAAAAGAATGTACCATTCAGACTGGATATCTTTAGCAATATAGGTAATGTGGTTGGTCTTTTGATTTTTCTTAAGCAGGCTGTCCACCCTAACAGCTCTCAATGACTCAGTCTCTTGGTGGAATTCAATGAACTTAGTAGGAATCTCTTTCCAGACTAAGATTCGAGGAACCCCCCTGAGCCCTTTGGAAATAATCAGCCATGGTTCTCCCTCAACATGCAGAGCAGATGTTTGAAAACCCTCAGTGGATGTGTGAGAACTCGGAAACGTGCCGGCCTCTGATGGGATTGCAACAGAGAAATCTGATGCAAGCACTGGGCATTCTTCAGGAGTTTCATTAACTCCTAGAGAGACGTCCATTTGAGGCTGGACAGCAAGTGGCTCAGGCCTAGACATTTTGGCCTTCTTCTTAGAAGATGGTTGTTCCTCAGATGGGAGGATTCCACCATGGCACCGTGACCCAGCAACTTAAGACATTAAGTTTTTAATGTAAATGGAGAGGGAAGATAAATGACTATGAAGAGTTTAAGCTTCCGGCTCTTGTGGCCATACCTACTTTTTTAGTTTTTCACAGAAAACAGAGTGTCTCTGTGTAGTTATCTGTCTTTTATATGCCCAAAGTCGCCAATGAGTTGTCCCTTAAACAGTCTGTTCTACTTCCTTCCCTTTTACTTTCTCCGCAGTCTGCCTATGAGAAGGATCTCCCCATCTTGGACTTTCCTGAACAGCTCATATATTTTTTGGATAAAACAAAGGTTATTCACAAATCTGAGTAACTTTTTTGTTTCTTTTCATCCCATGGCTTTGAGTTATCTGTTTTGAAGCAAACTATCTCCTCCTCCTCTATCTCTAAGGTCATTTCCATTTGTTATTCCTTTCGTGGCAAATGTCTTTATTCGTCTGTAAAGGCACATTTTTCTAGGGAGGTTGCTTCTTCTGGTGCATTTTTCAAGAGTTTGGACACCAGATTCATCCTTTAAGCTGTTACTTGGTCCTCTGTTCGTACTTTTACTAAGCATTTCAAATTGGGTGTTGTTTCCAGGGCCGGGGCATGTTTTGCCAGGGCTATTCTGCATGGGTTTGTACAAGGATTATCTCTGCCTTCCCCTCCCTCCCAGTCTTCTTAGCTCTTGTACTCTCCCTTCAGTGAAGAGTACTGCAGCAGTAATATGGAAGGACACAGTACAGTTGTGTAAAATCTTACCATAGCAGTAGATGTCCTTCTCCTCACTGAATGCCAAGAAATGTATAGTTATCCCCTTTGGAAAAAAAAACATGTACCCATGAATTACCACATAGGTGGCAGGACACTAAACATCAAAAGTGTGATGAGAGACTTAGGGACACAGGTGGACAGTGGTCTCACTTTCGATAACCACATTGCCACAACAGTCAAGAAATCCTTCTATGTGGCACACCTCATCACTAAGGGCTTTTCATCCAGAAAAAAGGAGGTCATTGTCCCACTGTACTCATCCTTCATTAGACCCATTATAGAGTATAATGCCCCGTTTGGTATGTACCTCACAAGACATCTGCATCAGCTAGAAAGGCCACAGAAATACCTCACTAAAAGAATCACAGGCCTAAAGCAGATGCCATATACTGACCGTCTAAAAAAACTCCAGCTGTACTCTGTGGCATATCGTCTACTCAGAGGCGATCTCTGCTTAACATACAAGGCCATGTCAAACCCTGAGCTGTTGGACATGCTCCACTTAAAGAAATCCCAATCCCTCAGGAATCTAAACCTTGTCATCACAATGAACAAAACATGCTGGAGGGATAGGTTCCTGACCCAGAGACTCCCCATACTCTGGAATAGACTGCCCATACATATCAAGCAGAGCGCCTCATTGGCCCTCTTCAAAAGGAACATTGATGATTGGATGGGAGATAGGAAATTCACCCCGGGGATCATGTCAGTCGCCCTGCTAGACAGGGGCCTGGAGAAGTAAATATTGTGGGAAGAAATATCCAGGGAATTGTTATGGCTAGGCTTGCATAGGCCCTAGGGCCGATAGCCTAGTACCAACCTATGAACCTATAGTATTCGGACATCGTCACCCCCCCCCCCCCAATTAGGACGCTTGTCCTTGTCTTTTGTTACCCTCCTGGCTGAGGGACTTTCATTTCCTTTCTCTTCTTTTTTTATCTGGATAAACATGTTCCGCACTGTCCTTGAGGGGGGGGCCTTTGTCCCTCTTGATGCAATTCAGTTCTGAGTATACCCTATGCGAGGAGCATACGTATGATGTATGGTGCCTATGAAATCTAAAGGCTTGGTATTCTGGATGGACGTTGGGTTATCCTTAGCAGGAGATTCCTTCAGTGAAGAATACTGCGGCAGTGAAGAAATGGACATCTTATTGTTATGGTAAGATTTTACACAGCTGTACTTTTTTCTATATTGCCTTTCCATTCTTCTTGCCAGTCTATTCATACCTGTTCTGATTGATTATTTTAGTTATCGTGATGTATTTGTATGCCCTACTAGTTATCCCTTTAACTGCAGCTTCTGTTCTAGACTTAGTTAAAAACTCAACCAGAGCTGGTCTTTTGATTAAAATCCCAGGCTGTTCAAGTCCAGAGGATTTCCTGTAAACATTCCTTCCCTTGTTTTCCAGATTAATTCAACAAGTGACTTTGTACATGGTTAAAGTCATTATAATAGCTTGATGTTCTTCGTGTTTCACTGTTGCAGTCATTACATTTGGGTAATCTGCTGGCAGGTTGCTCTCAGTCGGCCTGAATATCAAAGTCTTGGGTCCTGCATTGGTTGCTGTCTCTTCTTCCATGAAGTCAGGTCATCAGGGGTATAAAACATGCAGCTGACGCCATTTTATTCAGTCTTTCTTGCAACGCGGTACCCGAAGCAGAAGTAGTTCACAAGTGCCGGTCGGCCGACTCCTGAAATTTTCGCATTCGAGTTTCAGAACCGAAGTCTTCAATTAAAGCTAAGTACCCCATTGAGGAAACTTTTTCTTGCTCCTTACTGATGTCAGTAAAAGTTAATAATTGCATTACTTGTGGGAAGCAAATACCTCATAAGGATTTTCATTTGTACTGTATTCCTTGCCTAGGCCCAGATCATAACGTGCCTTGTTGTCGGTTTTGTGCTAGATTTAACCAACGCACTATTAAGCGTTGGTATATTTTTGCTTCAAAATATTTTGGATCCAGATTTAATTACCCTGAAATGTCGTCTGATAGCATTCCGACTACCGGAGTTCACAAAAAACGCAAAGAAAAAGACAGAGACAGACCGTTGAGGTCCAAAACCGATGAAGAAGCTTCTCCTAAGCCAGTCGCCGGTTCGCCGGTACTCAGTGAGGCGCTTTCGCAGCCCCTGATACCCGCTACTTTTGAGTCGCAGGCCTCTACCAAGTCGCGAGATTCTCAGAGTATTGAACCCACGGATGTCTCTCCCTCGGATGGGTCCGGAGCTGCTGAGCAGGCACCGGCTTCTGAGGGTGTCTTCAGGCCTCAACATTTCTATATAAAACCAACGCCAGCTTCAAAATCAACTTCTAAGTCCAAAACAACGATGCATGAGCCACATGCTCAGGCCCCTATGCCTAAAAAACAGTTGATCAAAATGGCTGAGGACTTAATTACCTTGATCAGGGGTTCCCAACCCCCCTGCTAAGAGGCCTAGGCAAGACACTGATTATGAATCTTCAGATCAGGTTTCTATTTATTCTGATTCCTCTTCTGATCAGGAATTTTCTATACCACCCTATGAGGATTCAGATGCAGAAGAATCCATCCCATCTGCATCTCCTGCTGAGGCTTATTCTTTTGGAGAAACCTTGCATATTTTAAGGGAACATTTTCATTGGGAGAGTCAGGATTTCTCTGAATCAAAAAAGAGGCTTGGAGATTTCCTTCTTCTTCCTCAGCATAAGCCTTTGGGTATACCTCCTGTATTAGACATTGTTGATGTGTTTTCGGAATCAAGCATGGCTCCTGATTCCCTACTTCCGGCTCCTAGTAAGCCAGACAGATATTACAGGGTTCCTGACTCCCACAAATTTTTATTCAAAAATCCTGCTGCTGATCCTGAAACTATCTCACAGGGTCCCAAAGGTGTAAAGGCCTCTACAGCCAAAAATCCTACCCCCTCTGATAGAGATTCCGGGGGGCTGGATAGATGAGGAAAGAAGGTTTATACGTCTGCAACCTTGGCAATTAGGCCTTAAACTGCCAGTTTCATATGCTTAACAGCATGTTATGGGCTTATTGAAACAGAAAATAATGTTGATTTCTGATTGTGTGGAAAATAAAGAATTACAGAAATTATTGCATGCAGCAGAGCAGGTTGGAAAGCATACTTTGCAATGTGGTTTTGATTCCTTGGAGGCCTCTTGCAGGGCTGCAGTTACTGGATCTTTGATTAGAAGGCATGCCTGGCTCAAGGAGCAAAATCTGCCTGATCATGTTAAAGCTAAATTGTTGGATGCACCTTTACAGCATGATACATTGTTTGGTAATAAGGCAGAAGAGGTTTTAAAGAAAATGGAAGACAAAGCTAATTCTATGCAAACTGTAAAATATTTCTTATAAGTGCAGCCACGCAGATTCAGTAGGTACTGGCCTACTAAAAATTGGTCCTTTACTGTGTCCAACCGAGCCTCACAAGGCAAATCCTGGAGCTCAAAAGGCTCTAGATACCAATCACAGGGTTTTTACAGGTCAAAGCAATGGGGTGCCTCTACCTCCAAGTCTGGAGGAAACAAAGCACAACCCTACAGTTAGCAGTCTCAATGACTTCCCTCTGCTGTCACCAAGCACTTATCTTTTGGCGGCACCCTTGGGGGGAAAATTAGCACTTCATGCTCAAAATTGGCAGTTAATTACCTAGGACAAGTGGGTATTAAACATAGTATCCCAGGGGTACAGATTTAATTTCCATACTTTGCCAATTCCAAACGGTTGGCCAGATCTGCCACAAAATCAATGGGCAGAGGCTCAGAAACAAGTTACGTTGCTCATGGATATGGGGGCTATTCAACCAGTACCAGAACAGGAAAAAGGACAAGGTTTTTATTCAAGACTGTTCCTGGTACCCAGAAAAGACCATGCCTGGCGTCCAATACTGGACTTATCGATTTTGAACACATTCTTGGACATTCCAAAATTCAAAATGCTGACTTTACAACAGCTACTCCCCATGCTGGGCAAGAACGCTTGGTTAGTGACTCTAGACTTAAAAGAGGCATACCTGCATATCCCATTAAGGGAATCATGCAGAAGATACCTCCGCTTCAAGGCTGGTTTTATGCATTACCAATTCCCTACACTGCCCATTGGCTTATCTACTGTGCCCAGGGTCTTTACAAAGTGCCTGGCACCAGTAATTGCATTCTGCAGACAAAGAAGCATACAAATCTTTCCTTACTTGGACGACTGTCTCATTCAAGCACAAAACAAGGACATTCTTCTTCAACATCTGGCATTTGTAAAAAGGCTTCTAACATGCCTAGGGTACACAATAAACAAAAAGAAGTCACAACTGGTACCCTCTCAAAAAATTACATTCCTGGGTGCAAGCTTGAATACAACTGCCCAGGTGGCTTACCTTAACGCCAGACAAACAAAGGCAACTGACTATATACTTCAAACAGATGGCAACAAAAACCCAGTTATCTGCAAGACAAATTCTGCAGGCTTTGGAGTTCATGGCATCCTGCATTCTACTAATTCCATATGCAAGTCTGCATATGAGGAAACTTCAATGGTATCTAAAATGTTTATGGAGTCAACATTGTCAGTCTGGAAACAATGATTCCCCTCATTCCCTGCCTACAACAGGAGTTTTTTTGGTGGCCGGAGACATGTCACTAAAACAAGGGACAGTCTTTCACTCTACCCCCCGCCACCCAAACCCTAACTACAGACGCATCAGACTTTGCTTGGGGGGGGGCCACCTGGTGGGGAGATGCATTCAGAGCATATGGAACCCAAAACAAATGCATCTGCATATCAACCAGAAAGAGATGCTAGCTGTTCAGAATGCCCTGACAGCCTTCAAGGACTTACTTTATCCAGGACAACTACTGATAAAGACGGACAACACCACAGTTATGTGGTACATAAACAAGCAGGGGGCTACACATTCCTACCCCCTTTGCAGACTAGCCATGGCATTGTGGGACACAGCCTTAACTTACCAAGTGCATCTTCAAGCGCAATTCCTGCCAGGAAAACAAAATACTCTAGCAGACGACTTAAGCAGAAATTTTATGGACCCGCATGAGTGGAAACTGGATCCACAAGTCTTCAGCATGGTAACACAGAAATGGGGGAGCCCAGACATAGATCTATTTGCCTCTCCCCAAAATTATCAACTGGACACATTCTGCACAAGGACTTATCACAGGCAAGCATGGAAAGTGGATGCCCTATCCTTCAGTTGGAAAACATATTAGTCTATGCCTTTCCTCCTCTGCCTCTTCTCCCCAAGGTCTTACTAAAGGTCAGACAGGAAAAAACAAAAATGATCCTAATTGCCTCGGACTGGCCTCGCCAGCACTGGTACCCAATTCTAAGAAATATGTCTGAACTCCCTCCTTGGTACATGCCTCAGATACCTCATCTGTCGTCTCAAAAGAGCAATCAAATTCTGCACAATCAGCTCCAAACTCTGAACCTGGCAGCATGGCTGATCATGTAATTATTCAAACAACACCTTTCAGTAAATCTGTGATGGATGTCATTTTGGAAACCAGAAGGCCTAGTACTAGAAAATCTTATGCTGATAAATGGAAGAGATTCTGTACTTGGAACCAAGCACAAGGAACGGACACAGCAAAACCAAATATTTCTCAGATTTTACGATACTTGACTGAGATGCTTGACAAGGGCCTATCTTTTTCTTCAATAAACATCCATGCCTCTGCCATCTCAGCTCATTACAATATGGAACCTCCCTTCTTTTCTCATCCTCTGCTAAAATAGTATCTTAGAGGGGCCAAAAATGTAAGGCCTCCCAGAAGATCACCAACCCCTGCATGTGACCTCAATTTTGTGCTGGAAAAACTCACCCTGCCTCCTTTTGAACCAGCAGCTACTGCGGATATAAAGTTTTTATCTTGGAAAACAGCTTTCCTTTTGGCAATCACTTCAGCAAGAAGGTATTCAGAACTACAGGCCCTCATGGCTGTGGAGCCTTTTATTACATTTTACCCGGACAGGGTGTCCTTCAGGACCAATCCTTCCTTTATGCCTAAGGTGGTATCCAGTGTGGCTCTTAGCCAAACTATTCACCTGCCAACTTTTTACCCAGATACGCAGAACAAGGGGGAGCGGATTCTGCATTCATTGGACGTACACAGACAACTAAGATTCTACTTAAACAGGACCAAATCTCTAAGGAAATCTGAGCAACTACTGGTGGCATTTAATGTAGGATCAGAGGGGAAGGCTATATCAAAGCAGACTATTTCTAAGTGCATAAGCCACTGCATTCGTTTCTGCTACTTGCATCATGGTAAACCAGTGCCCAAGGGGAATCGGGTCATATTCCACCATGGCTGCCTCTACTTCAGCAGCCTTTCTCAGAGGAGTTACAACCAAAGACATTCTAGAAGCTGCTACTTGGAGCTCTGTTCATACTTTTACAAAGCATTATCATTTGCCTCTCTTCTCTAAGTCCAGGGCAGGCTTTGCCACTGCAGTTCTGCAGGGCCTTATAGCCGCTCCTAATGCTATTTAGTTCCATCCTCCCATCCATAGCTTTGGGATTCTACCCAAATGTAATGACTGCAACAGTGAAACATGAAGAACATAGTACAGTTGTGTATACTTACCATAAATGTAGATGTTTGAGTGTATTCACTGTTGCAGTCTGGGTTACCCACCCGCCATCCCCCTTTCTTCTAGAACTTCTCTTTCCTTCACTATATTCTAAAGCCTTTGTGGTGTATTTGCTTTTAGATGAAGGTAAAGTTTATGTTGCTAAAAGTGCATTTACATATATATTACTGTTTATATATATATATATATATATATATATATATATTTATATATATATATATTTTTTTTTGCTCCCCATTTGGGGGGCACCTGACATCTGGGGCAAGAAAAACTGAATAAAATGGCGTCGGCTACATGTTTTATACCCCTGACGACCTGACTTCATGGAAGAAGAGACAGCAACCGAAGCAGGACCCAAGAGTTTGATATTCAGGTCGACTGAAGGCAACCTGCCAGCAGATTACCCAAATGTAAAGACTGCAACACTGAATACACTACATCTACATTTATGGTAAGTGTACACAACTGTACTTTCTTGGCCATGGCAGATGTGGTTTCCCTTATTGTGGCCTCAACTCCTGGTGAAACCTCTACCTCTGAAGGTTTCCAGACCTTCAGCAGCCAACAAGACATTCACTCCTTTCATCTGACTGCATGTTGTTCCCCTTTTTGATGCATTATTGTAACCGTTGAGGTCTCCTACCCCAGGAAACTACCACATTGACAGTATGCCACAAAGGGTTGACCCAGCTGTTCAGGATTTGGAAACAACAAAACAGACAGCTAGAGAAATTCTTTTCCAGATGTCCTTGCAGCCATGCTTGGAGGGCAGATGCATTCTCATTCCTTTGGATAGAAAAGTTCCTGCATGCATTTCTACCCTTTCCACTGATTCACAAGGTATTTCTGAAGGTTCAGAGAGGAATACCAAAGATCACTGTGGCGATTCCCTATTGGCCCAGGCAATCTCAGTTCTTCCTTTTAATGGTATTGGCCAAGGTTAATTAGCACAGACTTCCTCAAACTCTGGATCAGCTCACACAATCTCAGGGGAGTCTGGTACACCTTGATTTGGAGAAACTTGAATTGGCAGCCTGGATGATTCAGTTTTGACTCTGTAGGACTTATTTCATGAGGTTGTGCAGCAGGTGTTAAAGGAGGCCAGAAAACTTGCTATTAGAAAATCTTGTGTTTATAAATGGATGTTGTTTACTAAGTGGTGCCTAAATGGGCACAGAGGGTCTTTTCAGTCTAATATCCCTCTGGTCTTGGAATATTTGTGTGAGCTACTTCTGGATGCTTTATCGTATGCATCCATTATGGTGCAGTTAACCTTCATCTCTGCTTTTCTCCCTATGGCACCCTCTCTGTCTTCTTCTCTTTTGTTAAAATAGTTCATGAAAGGAGCGCGGCATACGAGACCTCCCTCACAAGCAAATTCCTCCTTGGGGTTTCAGCTATGTTCTGGAAAGATTGACATTACCACTTTTTGAACTGGCAGCTCACACTGATCTCAACTTTTTAACGTGAAAAACTGTCCAGAGGCTGTACCTCTCAACCTATAGACATTGAAAATAGGCATAAAGGCCCTAAAAAAGTAAGGACATCCAGCCACAAATCCAAACATCTAATTAGCATAAAAGTTGAATACCAAATAGCACGCAAGTCTTCCTGTTTCCAATAAGAATTTTGGATACTACTTCAGAACACAAATTTAAATAATGGTGTGTCAAAAATAATGGAAAAATAAGGACATAATCAAAGAGAAAGTGTAAAATATGTACACTTTAACTGTACTGCAAAATTCTATCACTCAAGGTCATTTATTTTTATGCAAAAGTCCAAAAGATGAGCACAAACTAATCAACAAGAAAACAGAAGAAACACCAAACTGCTCCATTCCATTTACCAGATGTAAAATCCTTTATTCAGAATACCAAGATAAGCACTTTAATTTCACTTCATTCTAAAACTTCTTCAGATAAAATCACAATCACGAAAGATCCCGCTTAAATAGTCACATGACAACAATTAAAATGTAGTCATATACCAACAGCACTGTGAAAGGTCTTATTTAAAAAGTTTATATACAAGTATAAAATTCAAAAACAAAAAGGAAAAATAATAAAGAAGAAAACGCAATAAGTAACTCTCACCAACTTAAGAATTATTAATAAAAATGTAATAAACATTTATCTTTTTAGTACTTTTTCTTTTAGTAATGGAGTGATAGACACGTGCTCAGCCAGGCCATTTGTATGCATTCCAAAATAACTGCCAATATAATCTTTTTTTCTAAAATTACTGGCCATGGCCCTCCTCTAGCTAGCTTCTCTATCTGTTCCAACACTACAAATTTAAAAGTATGTCCAGGAAACTCTTTAGTATGTTTTTAAAGTGCATTAGTAGTTTTTTCTTTCCTAATCTTGTATATATGCTCGTAAATCCAGTCCCATAACTTCTGTTCGGTCTTCCCTATATAAAAGCTTTCACATTCCTGGCATAAAGCTTCATATACTATTCGTGAACTATTGCAGTCAAATTTATTTCTAATGTAGAAGATTTGCACAGAAATTAACAACTGATCACCTGTATGTATGTATTTACACTATTTGCGTCTCCCACATTTGTTTATAGTGGGATTCTTATTAACGGTTTTGTTTCCTTCATCAAAGATGTTTTTAAAATTGCTACCTGTTCTGTACACAATAACAGGATGCTCCCCCCACTTTTTCCAAGGTATTCCTGTCTTCTGGTAAAATATTCCAATTTTTCTCCAAAATCCATTTAATAACCCCACTTTCCAAGTTAAACGTTGTAATAAAAGTATTAGTGTCACCCCCGTTGGTTGTCCTTCCTATTTACCATTGTATTTGTGTTATGTATACTGTTATTTAACAGTGGTATAAAGTGTCCATACCCACTTTGTCTTAACTTCTAAAAATCATTTAATTCCCCAGGGATTCAGGGTATTCTCTCCTCAGAAACATACCCTTCAACAAAAGGCATTAGTCTTCAAAATGACACTCCAACATTGTCACCCGTGCTTCGCTAACCAGTTGTTCTTTTACAACTACTTTTTTATGAGAAAAGGGGTGAGAACTAGTGAAATGCAGAAAGTTATTGAATTACACAGGTTTCCTGTATATGTAGGAGATACATTTCCTTTTAATGGAATTTTTATTCAGCAGCACATCCAAGTATGAAATGCTCATCTTTTTAAATTATGTGAAAAATGCAAGGAATCATGTACTAGCATTAATATAATCAATAAATGGTACTATGTCTTTCTTCTTCCCATGCCGGACAATACATTTGTCATCCAAACAGCGTAAGTAAAGTCTAAAAATATTGGCATATTTACTGTTATGTACATACTCGTGCTGTAACATAACAGTGTTAGCAAAAAGTGATCATCAGGGAGATCCTATAGCAACCCCCTCCTTCTGAGGAGGATATTCCCCCTCAAAAAGTATAACATTTTTTTAATAATAATCTCTAATAATTCTTCATATAAATTCACTTTCTCCTGGTCTGTTCCTCTTTTCACCAGATAATCAGTAAAACATGTTATGTCCTGCTCGTGAGGAATAACAGAATGTAAATCCTTTACATCAGTTGTAATAAAGATGTCATTAGTATTAAATTCTAATTCATTAATTTTTTTCCCAAAAAGTGCTATGAATCTTTACAAAGGTTATGTTTGTTCCTACGTAAATATTTCAGGTTAACATCTAAAAAGTTGGGCACATGCGCTCATGATGGATCGTCTCCCATCCACTGTTGGTCACATTGGTGGATTGTAAATATCCTTGTGTAATTCAAGAACTCCAGAGATGGTGGGTGTAACAGGGGAGGTAATATTCAAATAGTTAAATTAATGTATTGTAATACGTCCATCAATAATCACGTCCTTTAATTGAATTCAGATCATATAGTATGCAGTATTCATTTGCTTTAAACTTGAATGTTCATATGCACTTCCCTCAAGTATATTTCTCATTTTCTTGCAAATTAGTCCTGGTTTTCCATTATGACTTACCCACCCCTTTTATCTGGTTTCATAATTCTAAAGTTCTGAGATTTTAAAAATTCAATTGTTTCTAATTCTTCCTTTTTAATACTGTATTATTACTAATCTTTTTACCTAAGGAACCTCTCATGCTTAATTCGCAAATCCTCTCAAACAGATTTGGGTTTTATGTACTACAAATTCTAAACAGGTTCATAGTATCAAGCATATTATTAAACATTAAATTAAATAAAGCTTTCTAAAGTAGAGGTTTGAAATCCACTAAAATATTTGGTATTATTGACTTCGGTTCCCTGTGAAAACAGGTCGGCACATTTAACATCTATAACCACTGTTGTAAAATTGTAAACTTTAAAGTCTCTTTCTGCATTCATAATAATACTGCATTTTGACATTGCATTATTAGAAATTGCTGTACATACAGTTTTTTGAAAAGGTCCCTCTACCTCCTCTGTTCGTATTGTTGCCACCCCGATTGGCCAGCTTGAGGGGGTTGATTCGAGAAGTAGGAGTTTAGTTGGTTCCTCTGAGGGTGTGTAGGAGACACTGATGTCCCCCATTGGTTCCGCTAATTTGTCCCTCATTCGCTCTGATCACCTGAGCGGAGAAAAATCCAAAGGGTCAGGCACACAAGTTTGCTGGTTATTCTTAAAATAAAATTCTTAAAATCATGGCTGCTAGAATTAGGGTTTTCTTGTAATTCAAAACTCCCATTTTGTTCAGTAGCATTAGTTGCAGAGTTGTTATACTGCTTGAAGTTCTTTCTACCCCAAACCTGGGATTCAGGTGGATTAGGGTAGGCCACTTCCCATGTATATTCAGTCCGGTCCAATTCAAGCTTCTTCATTTTAGTCGTTTTGAGATGCTGTCGTTGTTGATCGGTACTTGAAAATGCATGTCCAACTTTATAATTCTCGTAATGTTAATCACGAGTAATTAGATTGTCCAGCATGCTGATTTCTGCAGTCAGCTTGTCAATTAATTTCACAATCTGATGTTACTTTCATTCGTTCCTCGACCTGTGGGTTTCAGATTCAACCTCTGATCTGACTTGGCCACTTTCCAAGCTCAATATCTGATGCTCAAGCTCCTCCTCTCCATCCCATAATGCTTCCTTCCCCCAGAATACCTCAGATCTCATTTGCCGCTCAGTGAAGAAGCATCTGGATTGCATTTTTGCAATGTGAACTTCTGTAAGTTGACCTTGTAATTGTCCTTATCCCTCCTCCTTCCTCTCATCCCACTTCTAATTGTGTCTTAGCTTAGTTGTATATGTATATGTATATGTATGTATATATATATATATATATATATATATATATATATATATATATAAGCCTCCCTTGTAGTTTTAAAGTGAATTCTAATTTAGTCAGGAGTTATTTCTGTGTTTTCTTCCATTTGCTCAGCATCTCCCTCCATGTCTTCCTTTATTACTTTTATAGGTTCATAGGTTGGTACTAGGCTATCTGCCCTAGGGCCTATACAAGCCTAGACATAACAATTCCCTGGCTATTTCTTCTCACACTATTTACTTCCCTGTCACCCTGCCTAGCAGCACGACTGACGTGATCCCTGGGGTGAATTTCCTTTCTCCCATCCAATCATCAAGGTTCCTTGTGAAGAGGGCCAAAGAGGCACTCTACTTGACATGTATGGGCAGTCAGTTCCAGAGTCTGGGGAGTCTCTGGGTCAGGAACCTTTCCCTCCCGCATGTTTTGTTTATTATGATGACAAGTTTAGATCCCTGGAGCGTGTGGCTCTGAGGGATTGGGATTTCTTTAAATGTAGCATGTCCAACAGCTCTGGATTTGACATGGCCTTGTATGTTAAGCAAAGATCACCCCGGAGTAGACGATATGTGACAGAGTATAGCTGGAGTTTTTTAAGGCGGTCAGCATAGGGCATCTGCTTTAGGCCTGTGATTCTTTTAGTGAGGTATTTCTGCGGCCTTTCCAGTTGTTGCAGATGTCTTGAGAGGTACATACCAAATGTGGCATTGTATTCTATAATGGGTCTAATGAGGGATGAGTACAGTGGGACAATGACCTCCTTTTTCCTGGATGAAAAGCCCTTAATGATGAGGTGTGCCACATAGAAGGATTTCCTGTCTGTTGTGGTGATGTGGTTATTGAAGGTGAGACCACTGTCCACCTGTGTCCCTAAGTCTGTTATCACACTTTCAGTGTTTAGTGTACTGCCACCTATGTGGTAATTCATGGGTACATGTTTTTTCCCCAAAGAGGATAACTACATTTCTTGGCATTGAGCTTGAGCCTATGGCTCTGGCACCAAGCATCTGTTTCTGTAAGGCCCTTTTGTACAATATCCACATCATTTGGGGATTCAGTAATGGCTCCCAGTTTGCAGTCATCTGCGAACTTTGTTAGCTAGAGTCCCTTAGTGTTGGCCTGTACTTCAGAGAAGTAGATGCCAAACAAGAGCGGTCCCAGGACTGAACCCTGAGGTACTCCACTTGTCTGGAGCTGGATTTGGAGTCAGCTACTTTTACCATGTGGGTTCTGTCAGTAAGCCAGTTGGCAACCCATCGAGTGATGTAGGGATTAATGCCCAGCTTAGTAACTTTATCTATGATTCCAGAGTAGGGGATGGTGTCAAAGACCTTGGCGAGGTCCAGATAGGCTGTGTGGATTGCCTTACCCTCGTCCACGGCTCTGAAGACTGATTTGAAAAAGTCAAGTCAGGTTCAGGAGACAAGATTGGCCCTTCACAAACCCAAACTGGGTAGGACCAGTGTTTTAAGGTTGCCAATGTCTTTGTTTATAAGTTCCATGATAATACATTCCATGGCCTTGCAGATCAGGCTCATTAGACTGATGGGGCAGTAGTTCCCAGGATCCAAGGTGGATCCCCCCTTGTGGAGTGGGATAACTGTAGCTGTGCACCACTCAGTGGTCACGAAGCCTGAGGTGAGGGTATGATTAAACATGACACTTGGGTGAAGTGCCACTTCATTTTGTAGTTCATGTAGTACACAGCACGCGGGATGTCATCTGGTTCCATGGATGCTGTATTCTTAGCTTTGGAGAGTGCATTTTATACCTGTGTGACCATTATTACTGGAATTTGGCAATCTTCCTGTATTGAGATGGGCGATTTAGGGGGTGAGAGGGGGTGAAGTTGGCGTTGAATTGATCTGCCAGGATATTGGCAATATCCTTGGGATCAGTATATTTAATGCCATTCTGTTGTGGGTCAGAGCAGATCTAAGCATTGCCATTTATATTCTTGACATAGTTATAGAATGCTTTGTGGTTGTTTTTGGAATCTTTGGCAATTTTATGTTCCTAATTAGCTTTGGAGGATTTTATGAGGGATCTCAGCTTCTTACTGAGGCTGGTAAGGGAGTATTTTGTATCCTGGGATTTTCCTCTTTTCAGTAACAGTATCTTCCTTTTGTTGTAAAGTTTGTTTATGGCAGGGGACCACCAGATTGGCTTCCTTTTTTTGGAGGAGAGCATCTTGGTTCTATTTGGGATGGCACGATTCATGCTGGATGTGCAAGTACAGTGCCTTAGTGTAGGACTTAGCAGTTGAACTTTCAGTTCCCGTCTGCATGGGTGTCATGAAGTTTGTAACTTCTAACCTGAGTAGCATGAAGTTGGCTTTGGAGAAGTTTTTTATGGAAGTTTCCTTACTGGGGGGGGGGGGGGTGTGGATGTTAAGGGTGATTAGCTCATGGTCTGACCTGACCAACGAGGGGGTGACCATAGGTGTGGAGCATCGATTTCCCATGTTGGTAATGACCAGGTCTATGATATTGGAGCCCCTGGTGGGACTATGGATTAGTTAATCCATGGCATTGGAATTTATGAATTCCAAGAACTGTTCGGCAAAGGTGTTGGTACACAAGTAGTTTTCCCAGTTAATGGCAAGATAGTTGAAATCACCCAGTGTTAGGGTGTTCGATTGTATATTAATAATTTCCAGTATGTTTAGAAAGGTGTAGTGAGAATTTTGGGGCATGGTGGAGGATTTGTAGCAAGCTACAATTTGGATAGCAGTCTTACCTAGTGTTATTTGCAGCTGGAGAATTTCAGATGCATTGTGCTGGGCAACTAACCTGGTGGTGTGGATATCCTTGGTGAATATGGACACTCCTCCACCTTTAGTGTTTCGATCCTGGTTTGGTGGCCGAAAAGTGTGGTAAGAGTTGTAGCCTGGTATTGCAGGGGTGCTCTCTGGAGCCGTCAACCAGGTCTCAGCTACTGCGCAGATATCGATGTTCTCCATTTTTAGGAGTGCCGAGAGAGAGTGCATTTTGAGGTTTAGACTTCTAGCACTGGGTAGCATTACCTTCAGATTTTGCATGCTTGTACCTGTTATGGTGGTGGTTTTATCCTTTGAACTTTGCCTAAAAAAGGCACTATGGGGTGGCAAGACCCTTAGCCAGTAACCTGAATCCCAGGGGTGTCAGGTGTAGACCATCTATGGTAAAGCGTCATGGTCTGTTGATCATGTCGTCCCAGGCAGACAGATACTGGATCCCCTTTGAATGACACCAGAAGCTTAGCCAATTGTTGAAGTCAATAATTTTGTCCTTATATTGTGGTATCGTTCTGGCCGAAGGCAGGATGCTACTCAGGACTAGGGTCATACCTGCCTGGGCCACATGATCCGAGACCTCTTCCATGTCTCTCTTCATGTAGTCCAGGGGAGATATGTCTCAAGTCATTCACTCCAACATGGACAATGACAGAGTCAAGTTTGTACTTGTTGTGGAGTAACTTGAGTGCATGAGTTATGTGGCAGATCCTGGCACCCAACAGGCAGCTCACTTTAATTTTCTACTTGTTCAGCCTGGTGAGTGGGACATCAGTGTGCCTGACTATAGTCACCTATGACTAAAGTGTTAGGTACGTTGTCTTGCCTTAGGGGCTGTTGCTGGGTGGCACACTGGTGGTGTGAGCTAAGTGACACTTTGGTTGCAGTTGGTGTTTGCGTTTCAGCTTCGGAGGTCCTTGTTGCTTGGGCAGGTTACAGTTAAGGGACTCCGCATATGTGGATTTAGTGTTGCTGTGTGTGGGTGTTGGTGGTGTGAGTTTAGAAGGGCTATGTGTTGCTTGAGGTGTAGTGCGGGTGTTAACCTTCTCCTCTTGACTGTCTAGCACAATCTTGTATCTTTTTGGATTATCATGGCTGAAAAACCAGACCAGATAAACCTTTGGGTTTTAAAAAAATGCTTTTCTGTGGCCATAAGATTCCCTTGTCTGATACCCACAGGGAGTATGTTTACTGTGTAGGCCCTGCTCACCTAGAGGTATGTGGTGGTTTTAATCTGTGGGCTCTTGCAGACTGCCACATTAAGTTGGTTTTGAAGGACTTCTCTCTTCCACTCCCTCTACACCCTCTACTTCAGTGGCTCAAACCCCCATTAGAAAGCCTAAGGAAGCCAGTGAACACAGAAAGCATTCCCCTGAGCATTCCTCCTTGGAGCTGCCTATGAATGCACCAAAACCCTCAGATCTGAAGCCCTTGACTCCAGTGATTGTGCTGTCTGCTCCCTCAGCTCCCCGTGCTCCAACTGTATCCTCAGAGCCCATACCCAAGCGGGCTGATAGGATCTTAAGTGCTCCCTTGGACAAACCCCACTGGACTAAAGGGATCCCGGTAACTGCCATGGTTGTTGTTGGCAGCCAGCAAAAAGAAACTAGCCCAGGAAAGCTCCTCTGTCCATCCCCCTAACAGGGAGTCTAGGGCTTTGGACAGGTTTGGCAAGAGGGTTTACGCTTCGCTCACTTTTTCTTTATGAGCGTTGAACTATTTATCCCATTTTACCAGGCTACAGAGGGATCTAATCAAGGAACTCTCTAGCTTGGTCCTTGAGTCCTTTTCTGAAGAGGTACACAAGATGTTTTCCTCCGGAATGGCCACTCTCCATTCGATTTCTGATTTGTCTATGAGGCTGATTGCCCATGCGGCTGAAGGCTTCTCTGCGACTGCCGGTTCTAGCATTGCCATTAGGCGTCATGCCTGGATGTGGCTGTTTGACTTTGTGGAACCTTTCAAGGTGTCATTTGTCAATGCACCCTTTGATGGTTCTTTTCTGTTTGGTCCAACAGTTCATGACAAACACTCCCATAGCGAGAAGGATGGAAAGACCTCGTCTCTCAGCAGAGTCCATTTTTCTACTCCACAGTAATCCTTTTCTAGGAATCAGCTGGAGAAAAGAAAACTGTGGTTCATAAAATCTCAAGGTCCTTTCCGGGATTCTCAAGGAGACTTTTACCTCAGAGACAAAGGGGGAACAGTTACAGTGGTAGATGCCACCCCAAGGGCAGAGGGGTCCCCAAAATGAAGGGTCTTGGGATTCTTCTGCGGACAGACCCTTTCAGTGCTCCTGGAGGCAGTCGGGGGGGTGCTTATCCTTGCACCCAGAAGCCTGGATAGCCATCACAAATGATCAGTGGGTGCAAAGGATCATATCCAGAGGATGCTCCATTCCCTTCTTAAACCTTCCTAAATTGAGAATTGCCTCTAGATGTGTCACCCAATCAGAGGGAAGCAGCAACACTAGAAATTACAAAGCTGCTACAAAAAAAGCTTCATCCAAGAGGTCCCCACCTGACCAAGCCGGATCGGGCATTTACTCAAGGGTCTTTTTAGTACCAAAGAAAACAGGGTACCCAAGGCCAGTTTTGGATTTGCCATCCCTGAACAAATCAGTAAAAAAACTCAAAGATGTTATGTGATCCTATCTCGCCTACATTCTGACTGATGGGTTCGGAACCGATCCCTCGGCTCCGACACGGCACGCTTATGCCAAAGAGCGAAGTCTCTAATTGGCTGAGCTTACTATATCCCAGGATGCACCACTACCAGTCCCCCAGATCTCGTTTGCCGCTAACCTGCGAAGACGTGGTCTCGAGCTGGCTGGCTGAGTAGTTATTTAACTAACTTTTCTGTCAGTTTTTTTGCTGTTTTTGCCTCAAAAGCTGTTTTAACGGCTACTCTTCTCATTGTTGTGTGATTGGTTGGATTGTTGAAGACCTTTGTTGTGTGATTGGGTTGAGTTTGGTAGGCCCCCTTCATCTAGGGCCTTCCCGGTCGGTCAACCCTCCTATAACTTACCTATAGAGCAAAAGGCTTTAAATATCTTTGTAGCTGTTGTTCTTACAAGGTTTTGAAAGTTACCTGTCAGTGGCGCTTTTTAGCCATAACTGTTAGCCATATACTTAAGGGGTTTAGTCAGTAAGTCAGTAAATTGTGTTTTCCTGTCAGATTACTGAAATTCTCTTCATAATGTCTCAGAACCCTAGGCCTTCGGGCTTTAAAAAATGTACGAAATGTAGTTTCAAAATGTCCATCACGGACGATCACTCGCTCTGTGTGTATTGTTTAGGTGCAAAACACTTACAGGAGTCATGCAGCGTATGTCACGCTTTTTCCTCAAGGGTCCTCCAGGAGAGGAAAAATAAATTGATTCTTAAGGGGTTAATTAAACCTTCCTTTGAAGAAGCCTTGGCATCCTCTCCTTCCCCGGCTAAAAAGAAAAGGGCGTCGGTTCCGACCAGTCCGTCGGACCCGACCGCTAAGAGACATAGGCAGGCCTCTCCTTCGGCTCCAAGGACTTCGGAGCCGAGGTCGGAACGGTCTGCCTCGATGCCACCAGTATCGACTCCTCTGGCTTCGGAGCCGATGGCTGGGGCATCGAGAGGCGGGTCACCTTCGTCGGCTCCACTGGTCTCGGAGCCGGCAAGGGTCGCCCGCTCAGACACTTCCTCCTCGGCGCCGAAGTCCACCTCGGCACCGATGGAATCTGGTGTGTGTATTCCTTCGGCGCCGATACTCATCGAGTCACCTCGGAGCCGGTCCCCTAGCCCTTTGGGGCCGTTGGAGAGGCCGTCTCGAACCCGTTCTGTTTCCTCTCGGTCTTCGAGGATGTCAGATTCTGATATAGACAGGGTGCTCCAAAGACTGTTCCAGTCCCCAGTCTTCCAAAAATTTGTTTCGGTTCCGACCCAGTTGGCTTCGGAACCGATGACCCTGGCCCACCCCATTGCCATTCCTCCTCCGACTGCTTCGGCTCCGTCGGAGCAGGTGCTGTTGGAGCCGGTGGAGATCTTAGGGTCGGCTCCGACCCTTACTCCAACCCGGGCCTTCGGGTCCGAGTTTGGTACGCGGACTTCTTCGGCTGGACCCGGGGTGATGTTTGGGACCTATGCTTTCGGTTCCGAGCCTCCCCCTCGGTGCTTCGGCTGCGGGACTTCCGTCGGCTATCACGGCTCCGGGGACCGGACACTCCCAAGATTCTGGGGTCCGGCTTTCAGAGCCATGAGGAGTGCCTTGGCCAAGTCCTCTTCGGCCATCTCTCCGGCTTTACCAGCACCTTCCCTGGGCGTGGAGACTGGGTCTTTGGCAGTTCCCCTGTCCGTAGCCAGCGGAGCCCCGGGGCCTGAGGTTACCCCCATTGGGGGTTCCCCTCCTCCTGAGGGTTCTTCGGAGTTGTCTTCGGAGGAACCCCCAAGGAAGAGATCGTGCAAGAGGAAGCACGTGGACTCCCCCGAGTCTATTACATCAGACACTGATCTGGATGATGCAGAGGGGTCCCCAGTCGTCCTCGGATGATGTCTCATTTGCAGACATCTTAGAGATCCTCAAACAACGAGGCGGCTGGATATCCAAACCCCCCTCTGCTGACGAGTCAGTGCTCCTCAAGGCCTTTGGGGCTCAGCCCTCCGCCTCCTGGGTGTCTCCGCCCTTCGACGAGCTTCTGGATTTAGTTTGTCAAAGGGCGTGGGAACACCCAGATACCGTGGAACCAGTCCCTTCTCGTCCAAATAAATTTTTGTCTGCTCGCCCGGAGAAGGAGTTCCTCACTAAAGGCGTGGCTGTAGATGCCATGGTGGTGGCATCTGCTACACAACAGGACGTGGCAGAGGCTTCAACGTCCGTCCATCCTCCTAATAAGGAGTCTAGGAGTATGGACAGGTATGGGAAGCGCACCCTGACTTCAGCGGCCTTTACTTTAAGGTCTCTGAATTATTTGGCACATTTTACCAGGCTTCAGAGGGATCTGGTCAAGGAGTTGTCAGATTCCTCTCGGTAACCTACCTGAGCAGCTAGCCCAGTCGGTTAGCTCTCAGTTGGCTATCCTTACGTCAATTTCTAACTCGTCCATGAGGCTCATTTCCTATGCGGCCGAAGGGGCGGGTAGAGCGGCAGGCACAGGCGTGGCTCTACGTGGACAAGCCTGGCTCCGCTTGGGTCAGTTCGGAGGCCTTCAAGTCTTCCGACGCTCCCTTTGATGGGTCCTCATTGTTTGGACCCAAGGTTAAAGACACCCTTACCCGCTGTGAGCAAGAGGGAAAAACTTTATCTGCCGTAGGTGCCCGTTATTCCACTCCCTTTCGGCCTTACCCCAAGGCTAAAGGAGGGGGGAAAATGTGGTTCCAAAAATCTCGCAAGTTTTTCTCCCAACAGCAGGAAGATTCCCCTTCCAGAGGCAGAGGACGGGGAAATTTTTCAGGGAGACGCCGTCCCAGAGGCGGCAGAGGGCCCCGCAATTCTGGAGACCGCGAGTCCTTTCGTGGCTCTTCAGCCTCCCACACGTCATGAGGGATTGCCCGGCTGTGCTGCTCCAGAGCCAGTCGGGTGTCGTTTTGCCAAGCACCTAAAAGCCTGGGAGTCAATCACTCAGGACAGATGGGTGCTTCGGATCATTGCCGGAGGTTACACCATCCCATTCACATACTCGCCCCCACCGTCCAAAAGAATCCCGGACCCACCACCCAGTCAAAGGGAAATGGCAGCCGCAGAAGCTTTAAAGCTGCTAGAAAAAGGAGTCATCCAACCGGTCCCCAAAGACCAGATCGGATCAGGAAATTACTCCAGGTTCTTTTTAGTGCCAAAAAAGACAGGGGACCTGAGACCAATATTGGATCTCAGCAGACTGAACCAATCCGTCACGAAATCCAAATTCCGAATGGTCACGTTACAATCCATTCTCCCATTGTTGGAGAAGGATGTTTGGATGTGCTCCATAGACCTCAAGGACGCCTATTATCATATACCGATACATCAGGCGTCCCGAAGGTATCTGCGCTTCAGCCTGGGAGACAGTCATTACCAATTTTGCGCTCTGCCCTTTGGTCTCACCACAGCCCCCAGGGTGTTCACCAAGTGTTTGGCAGTAGTGACGGCTCACCTGAGAAGTCTTGGATTCCAAGTGTTTCCCTATCTGGACGACTGGCTCCTGACTGCCACCACCAGGCATCTACTAATGGACAACCTCAAAGCCACCATCTCCCTGGGTATTATCCTGGGGATTACATTCAATTGGTCAAAGTCTGTCTTGCTGCCCTCTCAACGCATAAGGTTCATAGGAGCAGAGATAGACTCAAGATTGATGCGTCTTTCTTCCTGCCGAAAGGATCCAAACTTTACAGGGCCAAGTTCAAGCTCTGATCTCGAGATCCAAAGCCCCAGCCAGGATGGTTCTACAAGTTTTAGGCTCAATGTCTGCCACGGTTCTTTTAGTTCCTCTGGCAAGATTGCACATGAGGATTCTTCAGTGGCTATTGTCAACTCACTGGTCCTTTCAGGATCTTCCCCTCAATCATCACATCATGATTACGGAAATATGCAAACGGGACCTTCGCTGGTGGCTTCAGACATCCAATCTGAATCAAGGAAGCCCCTTTGTTATTCCCTCTCCAGTGGTTACCCTGACGACAGATGCCTCCCAGATAGGGTGGGGGGGGGCATTGTCTGGGCAGGCTAGTTCAGGGCTCCTGGCTTCCAGACAAAGCTCTTCTCCACATCAACGTGTTGGAGATGAGGGCTGTACTTCTATCCCTACAGGCCTTACACAAGTTTCTTCCTCAGGGCATCATCGCCATCCACACAGACAACATGTCGGTGGTCTGGTATCTGAACAAACAAGGAGGGACCAGATCGTACCCCCTTTGCAGAGAGGCCATGAGAGTGTGGGAATGGGCGGTAGCTACCAACCGCTTCTTGGTAGCGACCCACATCCCGGGAAGGTCAAATGTATTGGCAGACAAATTGAGCAGGACAATTCTCTCTCCTCACGAGTGGTCTCTAAACCAAACAGTAGCAGCTCAGGTTTTCAGGAGATGGGGGACGCCGTGCTGCGACCTATTTGCAACTCCACTAAACACCAAGTGCCAAAGGTTCTTCTCCTTGATCCCACATCAGGGAGTACCAGCTATGGATGCTCTAGCACAACCTTGGCCAACAGGGCTACTTTATGCCTTTCCTCCGATTCCACTTCTCTCCAAAGTCATTCAAAAGCTTCTCAATTGGGGTCCGCAATGATACTGATTGCCCCATACTGGCCTCGTCAGGTATGGTTTCCTTACCTGAAGAAGCATGCGTGGACGATCCGTGGACTTTAGACCTAATTCGACCTGCTAACTCATCAGTCGGGACATCAGCATCAGTCCCTTCGATCTTTGAAATTGACAGCTTGGCTCCTCCACTTCCGACTTTAGTCAGAAGTCACACACTAGACCCGGAAGTTGTTCACATTTTATCTTCGGCCCACAAACCCACCACTAACAAATTGTACCTCAGTAAGTGGAAGAGGTTTGCTATCTGGGCTCAACTCAAGGGCTTAGACCCCATCACTGCTCCTATCCCAGAGGTTTTGAAATTCTTAACATCCCTGTTTAATCAAGGATCTTCTGTCTCTACTATTAAAGTCCAACTAGCGGCTATCTCTAAATTCCACGAATCCAAGGATCCTCCATTGATGAGCAGCAGACTATGCAAAACTTTCATTAAAGGTGCGGGCCTATTAAGACCCCCAATATTTCATCCTGCGCCTCCGTGGGATCTTGATTTGGTGCTTCGCGCATTAACATCTTCCCCTTTCGAACCGGCTGCTACATGTGAGTTAAAATATCTGTCATGGAAAACTGCCTTCTTAGTTGCAATTACTTCTGCAAGAAGAGTTTCAGAGCTTCAAGCCCTGTCTATTAAGCCACCGTACTTGATTTTCCACAAGGATAGAGTATCACTTAGGCCTAATCCATCCTTTGTCCCAAAGGTCTGTTCTAGTTTCTGTCTCCAACAATCTCTAGAGCTACCAGTTTTCTTCCCAAAATTCTCCAATGAAGCAGAATACACGCTCCATAAATTGGATGTTCACAGGCAATTACGCTTCTATTTAGACAGGACTCAGCAAATTCGTAAGTCAGACCAGTTGTTTGTGTCCTTCTCAGATAATAAATTGGGTCAAACCATCACAAAAGCTACTATCTCCAAATGGATCAGAGATTGCATAACTCAGGCTTATTCTTCTTCGAATAAGCAACTTACAACATCTATCAAAGCTCATTCTACCAGAGCTATGGCTACTTCTATAGCTTTTCATTCCAAGCTCGCTGTATCGGAAATTTGTGCTGCGGCTACTTGGTCCAGTCCGCACACTTTCATTTCCCACTACAAATTGGATGTGGCATCTAAAGGACGAGCATCATTTGGTTCCACGGTACTCAGGAGTGTTTTCCAGTGAGCCACCCAGGATTCAGGTGCTAGGGACGCTGTCCCATCAGTCAGAATGTAGGCGAGATAGGATCACATAACATCTTTGTTATGTACTCACCATAACTTCAGATGTTTGGGATCCATCTCGCCTACATTCCTAAAACCCACCCTCCTTCCCCCTGCCTTGGAGATCAGAAGAGATTGAACGGTTTTGAGTTTTACTGTTTATCTTGTTTCATCTGACGATGTTATATAAGCAGGGCGTGCATGTGTGCATGTATGCGGACAAACTAGATCTGGGGGACTGGTAGTGGTGCATCCTGGGATATAGTAAGCTCAGCCAATTAGAGACTTCGCTCTTTGGCATAAGCGTGCCGAGTCGGAGCCGAGGGATCGGCTCCGAACCCATCAGTCAGAATGTAGGCGAGATGGATCCCAAACATCTGAAGTTATGGTGAGTACATAACTAAAAGTTCAAGATGGTCAAAATCCAATCTATCCTACCTCTTCTGAAGATGGATGACTGAATGTGCTCAATAGACTTGAAGGATGCGTACTACCATGTCAGAATGGATTGGCGCTCCAAAAGGTATCTTCTTTTCAGGCTGGGAGCCAGCCATTACCAGTTTCGAGTGCTTCCGTTTTGTCTCACCACAGCCCCCAAGGTATTCACCAAATACATTGTAGTAGTTGCAGCTCATCTCAGACTGCAAGGATTCCATGTTTTTCCTTATCTCAACGACTGGCTTCTTACCATTTCACAACACTGTTGAGCAGAAAAAAACCTTTATAAATAACACAAAGCTTTCAGGTCAAACACCCTTTCTCAATGCTTAATACAGGTTCACTAAAAACAGAAATTTAAATAGGAGCCAAAAACCACATGACGCGCAGCCCAAAAGTCATGTGACCAAATAATACAACATACAAATATACCAAAATGTACAAATAAGAGAGTTTGGATGGATTATCAGACTATCAGCTGATAGTCCTCCTGGTTTGAATTCTGCTGTTTCCTTGAAGCCTATTTTAGTTAGAATACAACGTACTAAGTTAAAGTAACAAAGTTAAATATTTATACTCCTGATATGTACAGATAATTATGTATTTATTATTTTTTATTTTTCAATTTTATGTACATCAAAGGGTGTTTGACCTGAAAGCTTTGTGTTATTTATAAAGGTTTTTTTCTGCTCAACAGTGTTGTTTTTTGGTGATTTTTGATACAGAGGTTGGTTTTTTACTCTTACCATTTCAACCAGGTATCTACTCATTCAAGACAGGGATTACCTATTACAGCTAGCTTCTACTCTGGGCATAACCATAAACACAAAAATCGCAGCTCAGTCTTGTCCAGATAATAGACCGTTATTGGAGCCTGTTTTGGACACAGCCAGAACTATGGCCGTTCTACCTCCAGACAGGGTATCCACTCTTACGGGTTCATGTCTCTCAAATCCTAGCAATTCCATCTCCTCCAGCGAAACTAGTTCTCAGAGCATTAGGTTTGATGGCTACCACAATAACTTTATTGCCCCAGCATGCTTACACTTGCGAATCCTACTGTTGACATTATCAGTTCAGTGATCGTTACATCAGCACCCTTTGTTTCATCCCATAAAACCGTTAAGAGTTTGCAAAGACCCTCTTCTCTGGTGGCCCCATTCACTGGAAGTCTACCAGGGTCATCCCTTCATTCTTACCCTGCCAAATGCCTCGTTGACTACGGCCGCCTTCCAGTTGGGGGGGGGGGGCATTTTCTGGGATGGATGGTCCACGGAACATGGTCATCTCAAGAGACCAAATTGCATATCAACGTTCTAGAGATGAGAGCGGTCCTAGTGTTGCAAGCACTACACAGCTTCCTTCCTCCCAGGATCATTGCAGTTCAGACTGACAATATGTCCATGGTATGGTACAGCAACAAGCAAGGGGGAACCAGGTCTTACCCACTGTGTCTAGAAGCAGTGAGAGTGTGGCAATGAGCGATCTTTGCCAACCACTTTCTATTGGCAATGCACATTCCAAGGGAGTTCAACATTCTAGCAGACAGGCTCAGCAAAATGAGACTAATGCCTCACAAGTGGTCTCTGAACCAGTCGGTGGCAAACATGATCTTCCACAAGTGGGGTCAGCCTTGCTGTGACCTTTTTGCCTCTCCCCTCAACAACAGATGCAGCAATTTCTTTGCCCTGATCTCTCCACAGGGACAAGCCCCCAAGAGATGCTCTAGTCTATACTTGGCTCCCCCGGTCTACTCTATGCATTTTCACCTTTACCCCCCGATTCCTAAATTCATTCAGAAAGCTCATCGGTTGAAAAGCAAAGTAATCCTCATTGCTCCATTCTAGCCTCGCCAGGTCTGGTTCACCTTTCTTTGGTCTCATTTACTTTGTCTATCATGGACTGTAGAACCCCTTCCAGACCTGTTGTCACACCCTGTGGGACAGCCTAACCCGAACCTATAAAGTTTAAAATTGACCGCATAGTTTCTTCACTTCCAGTGATGGCTAGACATTCTAAGCTTTCATCCCCAGTCCAACCAGATCCTGATATCATCTCACAAAGCTTGTACTAGGAGGATATATATAAGAGCAAATAAAAAAGGTTTTCTATTTGGGCTCAGCAAAAGTTCGCAGATCCTTTTACAACTCCTTTTCCTGTGATTTAGATTTCCTGACCTCTTTCTTCCAGAACAGAGACAGCTTTTCTATGGTGAAGGTACATTTGGAAGCTATTTGTCACTTCCACATTGGGGAAAACTCTGCTACCTTAGTGTCTTCCAAACAGTGTAAGGCTTTTCTCAGGAGCACCTTTTTACTTTGTCTCTTGGGATTTTACTTTGATTTTGCAAGCCTAAGTTCTTCCTCCCTTTGAATCAGCAACTAAACTGAGTCTGAAGTTTCTCTCCCGGAAAACGGCCTTTTTGGTTTTGATTATGTCCGCGAAAAGAGTTTCTGAGCTTAAAGCCTTTCTGTTCAACCTCCTTATTTGATCTTCCATAAGGACAGAGTTTCCTTATAGACCAGTCCATCCTTTTTACCTAAAGTGGCTACAGAAGGCCATATCAATCAGTCCATTAATCTCCCGGTTTTCTTCCCCAATTTTCAGAATCTGGGAGAATACACACTGCATCTTCTGGATGTTCATAGGCAATTACATTTTTACCTGGACAGGACAAAATCCTTCAGAATATCTGACCAGCTGTTTATATCTTTTTTAGATGTGAGGAAATGCACAGCAGTTACTAAATCTACTTTGGCTAGATGGTTGCAAGATTGCATCTCATTTGATTATTCGTCAAAAGGTATGCCCTTGCCAGGATGTGCCAAAACTCATTCGACTAGATCTATGGCAACTTCTCAAGCTTTTTCCTCTAGGATGTCAGTTGATAATATCTGTGCAGCTGTCTCTTGGTCAAGATCTCATACCTTTAACTGTCATTACAAACTAGACATCATTTCCAGGAATAGAGCTGCTTTTGGCTTTATGGTGCTTCGGAATATCATTCCATAAGGGCCATCCTAGGTTCTATGTGGCGGACACTGTTCCACAGGTCATGGAGTGAATGAAAATGACAACATCGGATAAAAAAAGTTATATTCTTACCATAATATTCCATCTGTGTTGTCTATTTTCATTCTTCCTTGACCTCCCCACCCTCCTTCCCCCTGGCCTCTTTTCCATGTAGACCTGAAGGAGTTGCTCTCTCAGGAGCTGTACTTCCTGTAGTCCCTGGGTTGAGCTCCTGAACATTTTCTTTGTTGTATCTATATAGATAACGTAGCTGTATAATTTTTAGCAAACTTGATCTGAGGTTTTATGGAGGAAGGAGGCATTATGGGATGGAGAGGTGGAGCTTGAGCATCGGATCTTCAGAAGGGAAAGTGGCCAGGTAGGATCAGAGTTCAGATCCAAAACACACAGATTGAGGAATGAATGAAAATAGACCACACAGATAGAACGTTATAATAGGAACATAGCATTTGTTTTTGCTTCACCACTGCCTCCATATATTCACAACCCTGTCTGTCAAAAAGCACCAGTATTTCATGATGTAGGGCCGAGTTCCTTTCTGTACCTGTAGGGTAGTGCCACATCTTTAGTCCTTATTCACCCTGATTGATTCTAAAAAAATAGACATTCTCAAATTGTAGTTTCTTAAGCTTCAGTAGTTTGTAGTCCAGTTCATTAAGACAATCCGAGATGCTGTTAGCACCCTGCTGTAGTCCGTTGTTGAAATTGCAATTATTTTGGAGCCATTCATTTAACACTGGCACATCGCCGACCCAGGGAGCGATACCTCACCGGAATGGGGGCATTATTATGTTTTGAAGACACTACTGAAACAGTATTTCCACTCATGAAAGGTAGAGGGTTGTTGTTATCATTTCCTCCACCTTCCTGGCTCAGTCCATGGGATGGAGAAATCTCATCCATTCTCTGGGTCAACTGCTGGATGAGTAAAGTTAAATTAACCACTGTTCTATAAAGATTTGTAGAACCCCTATCAGGAAAAAGTGGTGGAGAAGTGGAGAGACCCTCTGTAGCCATGGCATTCCAAGAACAAACAAACCAAAATGCAGAAGTCCAAAGAATAAACAGAAGAAACACCAAACTGCTCCGGTCCATCCACCAAGTATAAAATCATTTATTCATATTACCAATATAAGCACTTTCATTTCATTGTAAAACTTTTTCAGATAAAATCACAATAATGAAAGATCCCACTTAAATAGCTTAAACAGTCACACGACACAATTAAATTTTAAAATTTAAAGACATATACCAGCAGCACTATAAAAAGTCTTACTTACAAAGTTTATAAAATACAAAAACAAAAAGCAAAAATAATAAAGAAGATACAATATATAACAACCACCAACCAATCATTAAGAATGATAAATAAACTTTTAAAAAACATTCAGCTTTTTAGAACTTAGTTTTGGTAAAGGACCGATAGAGACATGTTCATTCAGGCCAGGCCAGATTTATGCATTCCAAAATAATTACCAATATAATTCTTTTTTTCTAAAATTACTGGCCATGGCCATCCTGTAGTTAGCTACTCTGTCTGTTCCAACACTATAAATTTAAAAGTATGTGCAGGAAACTATTTTGTATGTTTATAAAGTGCAGTAGTGTTTTTTTTCATTCCTAATCTCGTATATTTGCTCGTAAATCCGATTCCATAACTTCTGTTTGGACTTCCCTATATAAAAGCTTTTACATTTCTGGCATAAAGCTGCATATACTGTTCCTGAACTATTACAGTCAGTTTTATTCTTAATGTAGAAGATTTGCCCAGAAATTAGAAACTGATGACCTGTTTGTATGTATTTACAATATTTGCATTTCCACATTTGTTCATAGTGGAATTCTTATTAACGGTTTTGTTTCCTCCTTCAAAGATGTTTTTAAAATTACTACCTATTCTGTTCATAGATTCATAGGTAAGTACTAGGCTAGTTGCCCTTGTAGGCCATTTTAAGCCTAGCCAATTTCCCCTCAAAGGTGAAAATAAAGCCTTGTACCCTGTAAATGTAAGTGGATCCAGTATCTGTCATTCTAAGGACATCCATCATCTGTCAGCCTGTGATGACATGATCAACAGATACGGGGATAACATGATTGACAGACCTCGATGCTGTGCTAGAGATGATCTTCATCTGTCATCCCTGGGATTTTGGCTACTGGCTAAGGCTCTTGCCACCCCCATAGTGCCTTTTTTAGGCAGTGTCTCAAGGACAAAATTCCTGACGTAAAAACTCCATCTAAAAACAACCTCATGGTTATGCTGCTAAACACTAGGAGTCTTAACATGAATCTGCATTCACTGGAAGCAGTTCTCACCTTGGAAGACACAGACATTTGTGCAGTCATGTAGACCTAGTTCAAGGCTGTGGACAGCACCCCAGCCATACCGGGTTACACCTCCTTCCACATGTTCAGATCACAAACTGAAGGCGTGAAAACTAAAGGAGGAGGTGTATCAATATTCATTAAAGATAAATACACCTCCAGATTAGTTAAACCGTATGATTCCCTGGAGATATTTCAGGTGCAATTAACTGTTGATAGGGCACCTATTCAAGTCACTGTCAGCTACAGGACCCCCCCCTCCATGAATCAGGACACCAAGTTTGCCTATTTGGATCTACTTGAGTCTGTCAAGATACATCCAAACACGGATTTTGGGTGACTTTAACTACCCGTCCATTGACTGGATAAATTCCTTGTGCTCAAACCTTCCTTGACTTCATTAACTCCAATGCTCTGGGCCAACTAGTTGACACCCTCACAAGGGGTGCCAACATCCTGGATCTGGTACTTACCAATATGGGGAAATGCTGTAGCACCCCCCCACTGTGAGGGCTTCCCTGGTGAGATCTGACCACAGATCAGTCTCAGTCGAAGTAACAATCACACCTGACCCCCCCACCCAGCAGCAACTAAACTAAAAACTTCTCCAAAGTAGATTATAACCTCTTACAGGATGGTATAAATGGCTTCATTGCACCTCCCCCCCCAGATGGAATTGGTAACTATGCAGAGTTTTACACCAATGCTTTATGCAAACACCTATATAACTGCATCAACTCAGTGGTACCTGACAGGACCAAAACAAGAACCTCAAGGAAGAGCAAACCTGCCTGGTGGACAATTGCCATTAACAGACTTTACAATAAGAGGAAGAAATTGCTGTCTAAGAGCAAGAGGGAGCAAGCCCTAAATTGGAAATACTCCCTCCTCAGCTTAAACAAGCAAATAAGACTTCTTGTGAAGTCTTCCAAAGCAAACTATGAATCCAAATTAGCTTCCTCAACTAAGGACTATCATAAGATGTTCTTTAGTTACATCCATAACCTAAAAGGAAGGGCCCAGACTTGTGCCGAACTAGTAGTTAATGATACCACATATACTCTGACTGTCGACATAGCTAACCTGTTGGCCGACAGGTTCTCTGAAAACTTCACTACCTTGCCCCCGCCACTTGTACCCCATGACATCCCTAACACCTGTCCCCTACCTTGCATCTTTAAAGAGCAAGTCGTAAACTCCCTCTCTAATGGCAAAAACACAGCATCTATGGGACTTGATAACATCCCAGGCTGCATCCTACATGGGCTCCGACAAGAATTAGCAACACCATTGGGTACCCTTTTCAATCATAGTCTAAGCACCGGCTTCATCCCAGCTGAACAGAAAATGACCGCCATTATTCCTTGCACAAAGGTGGTACTTCCACTCACCCTGGGAACTACAGACCTATTAGCCTGACTAGCCTTATCTGCAAGGCCATGCAGCGAATCATCCTGGACCTTATCAACAAAGATATTGGTAATCTCCAAACACTTGACCCTACTCAGTTTGGATTTGTCAAAGGCAGATCATACCTATTAAATATGGTTGACTTCTTTGAGACAGTCACCAAGGCCCTGGATGAGGGGAACTCTGTGCATACAGCCTACCTAGACTTAGCCAAGGCTTTTGACACTATCCCCCATTCAGACATCACTGACAAACTCACCCAGCTAGGTATCAACCCTTATATCATTAGGTGGGTTTTTAACTGTCTCACTGATGGAACACACATAGTCAAAATAGGGGAATCAACCTCCAACAGCAGACATGTAACCAGTGATGTTCCACAGTGATCAGTCCTGGGACCTCTACTGTTTGGAATCTATTTCTCCGAAGTCCAAGCAAAAACTAAAGGTCTGTGGTTGACCAAGTTTGCTGATGACTGCAAACTGGGAGTGGTCATAGAATCTCCAAATGATGTTAGCATCCTACAAGAGGGTCTTACACAAATAAAAGACTGGTGCCAAAGTCATGGCCTTAAACTCAGTGCAAAAAAAAATGCATCATCATCCCTTTTGGTTGATGTTCCTGCTAACTATCACATTAATAGCAACACCCTAAAACACACACAGTGGTGAGAGACCTTGGGCACACAGGTTGACAGCAATCTTAACTTTGATCACCATGTCTCCACAGTGGTAAGAAGGGCATTCTATATTGCTTATCTCATAAGTAAGGGCATTGCCTCCAGAAAAAAAGAAAATATAACCTCCCTATACTCTTCCCACATAAGGCCAATAATTGAGTACAATGCCCCTTTTGATGTGTACCTTTCCAAGCACCTGCAGCAACTGGAGAATACCATAAAGGTTCCTCAGAAGGAAAATTCAAGGTCTTCAGCATCTGTCCTATGTGGATCATCTGAAATCACTGTCACTTTATTCTGTTTCATACAGGCTATTCAGAGGTGACCTCTGCCTTGCATACAAAGCAATCTCTGATCCTGCTTTATTGGAAATGCTGCATATCAGCAAGTCAAATGGTATACGGGTTACTTGTTCTAAAGAGCTGGTATGTGACATTAATAGAAGCTGCTGGAGAGAGAGAGATTTGTCTCCCAGAGGTTACCACACCTTTGGAACGGACTTCTACTTCATGTCAAACTGAGCCCCTCAATGACCGTCTTCAAACGCAATCTGGACAACTGCATTGGTACATATAAATTCACCCTGGGGTTCCACCTGTGTCCCTCTTGGACAGGGGCATTAGGTGGTAATAAGGTTAGAACTTGGATAGGCTTGTAAGGGCCCTAGAGCCATTAGCCTATTAACTTCCTATAATCCTAAATACCTTAACTATTATGCCAGTTCCCACACCCAGCTCATGGGTTATCCTGCCTGACGGTAGCTCAACTGGTCAGCTTGACTTCCACAGCTCTACTTTCCCACGCCAGGACCTAGTCAACTCCCTCTGCACCACTATATAAGGATATTGGTGGCATAACAGGGGAATCAGGCAATGCCAGTTTCAGGTCTTTCTTGACCTGGCCAAGGCCATGACAGAAGATCCCAGAGCCAAAGCCTCAGTCGGCCAGAAAGTGACAGTTGCTTGATCCTGATTTTCACCCCAGATGTCCCAAATCTCCCCCTCCAGGAAGTAAGGTTAGGTAAAATAGGGAAGGGGGCCTGACAGAGAAGCAAGAGAGAAAGTACATTTAATACATATAAGTTTATAAGTGCATAGGTGTATACTAGGCTAACGACCATTAGGACCCCCTTCTAAGCTTAACCATGTAACCCACAATTTTTTATACAGACTCAAGTGTAGAAAAGCACCCCAATTCACTGCACCAGTAACAGTAAAAGAGAAAGGGGGGAATGTAGCGTGGACTGCAACAGCAAAAGCAGCAGTGAATGCACTTACAGCAAGTTCTTAACACAACTTTTACTATGTTCACAGTAGGTGTTACAATCCACACTCTTGGTAAGATTCTCAAAGCATGAATTTAGAGTGTAGCTGGCAGGAGAAAAGCAGTTAGGGTAGTAGACATTGCAGGACAGTAGTGGCAAAACCAGCCATTGCCCTTAAGGTAACCCCCAAATTGCAGTACCTGGAGACTTTGTGGAGAAAAAACCAGGTGGCTTCCTCCAGAACAGCTTGTATGTCCACTCCTTTAAGGAAATCAGTGGTAGCTGCAGTGACTTTTGTGGAATGGGCTCTGACATGCTCAGGAAAAAACTTCTATGAGCTGTGTAGCAGCAGGAAATGCACTGAGCAAGCCATTTGGAAAGTTTGTTGACTGATTTCCCTTTAACAAGTAGGTAAATTGCTGATCCGTCTTTCTGAAGTCTTCAGTCTTATGCAAATAAAATCTCAGCTTTTTATACACTCAAGGGAATGAATGCTACTTTCTCTTCTTTTGAGGGTTAGAAAATAGTGGCAAGTGAATGGCTTGATTAAGGGATAGCTATGTGACCAACTGTAGCATAAAGGAAGGACTGGTATGAAGAGATATCCTGTCTAGATAAAAAATAAAGAACAAAAAGTGACTCTCTGCACACTAAAGCTTGAAGTTCAGAGATTCTTTAAATGGAATTAACAGCTTCAAAGGTGCCTTCCAAGATAACTATCAGAGGGGTGCAGCTGCAAATAGTTAAAAGGGAGGAAGGGATTTTTTTTCTAATATAAAAAAACCTTCGTAGCCCATTCTCTCTTCTTGGTGGTCTAAAGTGCAGAACTCCTTTTAGGGATTGCTTTACTGAAGGAGTGGAGTACAAAGGCAGGTCCATGGGCAAAATTGTACTGAAATGGAAGAAGCATGAACCTCAATAAATGCTTAAGATAGGCCAGTTTTGTAAAGGTCTGATAGCTGGTCCCAGACCATTGTCACTTATACCTTGCATGGGTCTTGGACTATGGCAGACCTCTCAACTGTCCTATTTTAGAGGAATGTTATTATTTTCGGGCCTGATTTAATCCTGCATATGATGATCCAATTTTTGGAGGTATGTCTGTATTCTGAGGCCTGTTTACCTCTTCACACAATTTTCTGACAAGTGACTTTTGGAGCTGTCTAGTACATAGAATGCCACATTACACAACCAACAGATAAATGACATTAATAATTTAAGGTTTGACAGCTAGTCCTGGACCACTGCAAGCTGAAACCTTGTTTAGGTCTTGGTGTATGGCAGATGTCTTAATTGCCCATAATGTGGAGGAAAATTCCTGATTTCAGGCCAGATTTACTTCTGCATATGATATTCCTATTTATGGAGGTATGTCCTTTTTTCAAGGCCTGATTTACCCTTCCACACAATTTTCTGAATTCTATCTCTCCCAATCACATGCAATTTTTTGAAGCTGTCTAGAAGACAGAAAACCACGTTACATGACCGAGAGAAGTGGCACAAATAATTTAAGCAAAGAGGGCGCACAACACATCTTGCATCACCTTTTTTCAGACATAAAAATAAATGAACCACAGGAAAACAGAAGAAACACCAAACTGCTCCAGTCCATCCACCAAGTGTAAAATTCTTTAGTCAAAGTACCAAGATAACCGCTTTTGTTTTACTTCACTGTAAAACTTCTTCAGATAAAATTACAATCATGAAAGATCATACTTAAATAGCTTAAACAGTCACAAGGCAACAATTTAAATTTAAAATTTAAAGTCATATACCAGCAGCACTGTAACAGTTGCAATAATTCTTTTATTACATTTAACTTGGAAAGTGGGGTTATTAAATGGAATTTGGAGAACATTTGAAATATTTTATGGGATGACAGTAATAGCTTGGAAAAAGTGTGTATGTGGGGGGGTATCTCAACAGAGAATATACTTTAAGATCTACACTTGTGGTAAGTTCCTAAATTAAGTGCACTTTCCTGTCAAAGAAAACTGTTTTTTGGTGGCTGTTAGTTCAACTAGAAGGATTTTTGAGATTCATGCTTTGTGTGTAGAACCCCCTTACCATGTTTTCCAAAAATAAACAAACAGCAGGGTTAGCCACCTGGTGGTGTGAACATAGGCTCTAGATGATGGTCACTATTGACCTGACATCCCAACTACATGTACAAAATGGGAAGAAAGGGGTTGTTGCCATGCTGCACACATATTTACAGAGGCACACACACACACGGTGGTGGGGGATTAGTAAAGGTTACCACAAGAACAATATGTGTATACTTTTGATTATCCTTTCTGAATGAACAGGCAGCATAAGCACTGTGGAAGGTCTTTTCTTGAATTCAGAAATTACATCAAGGTTTACACATAGTGTACACTTTGTGTTAACCTGTATGAATCCCTGTGTTGGTCCTAATGTCTATATTTCCTCATTTTTGAATTATACTTTGTAGGTTTGAAGGTAGGAGGGGATTGCAGACATTATGGGATTGGGGGAATAGTTGAAAGTCTAGGTAATGAATTACTGATAACCTTGCTTGATCCTGAAGTTGAGTACTGATGTCTGAAGAGGATGGATACCAAGCAACCATAGCTATGATTATTTCTGTTTGTCACAGTCTGGCATCATGCTTCGTTTCCAGTGTGGAGGATGGGGTGACTGACCTCTGCTGAAAATGCTACTTGAAAGGAATGACCATAGTAACATTTTTATTAAGTCAGAAGTAGAACTCATATACATTAAAAATGTGTCTTCCATATGTAGCATGATGTGACTAAAAGGCCATGCTTTGAAGGAAGTGGGGTTTGGGTCCCTGAATATTGAATAATCTTAGCTGTGTTTTTTTAGCTGACCACAACATTGTTACAGCCTTAAAGTTTCCTATCCTTTTATACAAAAGTACATGAAACAGAAGTTTGCATGCCATCAGTACCACAGTCTGATATCTTGCTTATCTTCCACTGAAGATGTTTTGAACTTCAGCTCAAGCTCATTATGCAGAATGCAGTACTGGTCTAGAGTACTTCAGTAAGTTGTCATTGTATTAGAAGTAAAAGTCTTGTATATTTCACACATACACACTTATTTTTTTATCTGCAACATAACATGGTTGTTTCAAACTGCGGCACTTTAGCTAAGTGGTGACATTAAATTCACCATTGAGCTAAGTTGTAAAACCTGTAGGGGACAGCAGTCTTAGGTACATTTTCTTTGGATGAGTGTAATGTTGTTACTTATTACCACACTCTGATGTTTTGCATTATGCTCAGTTACTACTGGGGTGGTTGTTGGGTTGAAATTCTACTTAGAAATGACCTAGAATACTTATTAGTGAGTAGTCATTACAACAGAAGTAAAACTGTATATTACCCACACATACCTCTATATGATATATAGATTGGATATATTTTGATGCACCAGAGCAATCATAGATGCATGTTGTAGCTGGATACCTTGTTGTTACTGCATGGACATATAAATGAAAAGTCAGAGGGGGAAATGAGAAATGCCACTTTATAAATAACTGCCAGATGTTTCATAAGCCTTCACTGTTTCCACTGGGGATTTTATGCTGAACTTCTCCTCAGTAAAGAAATAACTGCGTTGGCATTATATTGGGAAGTGAAAATCACATTTATTCCCACTTGACTGGATTTTTGTTTCTCATTGTAATTATGGCCTACATATTCCCAACTTTAGACTAATGTACAGTAAACTAAATTACATGACTCATCAGCTAAATACATTCTATAGCTGAGGGTCATGACATTACTCTGAGAATGTGCTATAATATTTCTTATTGTTACAGTGATGTAGTTCTGTATTGGTTGGTACTATGAGTGGTCATATAGGCATTTTGCTGTTTTTGTCATTCATTTCCCAGCAAGCATATACATTTTACATTTTTCAGATTAAGTATGCTTATTAATCATATCATTAGTGCATTCTTATGAAAGGAAAACTAAAATTAATACTCTCTTTTTTACAAGAAAGTGATATTTTCTGTCATTTTATATTATAGTAAAATAAGCAAACTGTGCTTGTTCTGAGAGGGAAACATTTGTGAATCTGTTGTATGCTTTTCCTAAATGTTGTTAGGTTATCAGTGCACCATGAAAACATAAGTATCTAGGGATCCTGCCCTGACAATTTCATAAAAACATATTGAAGCGTTAGAGAAGGATAATGTCATTTCAGGTTAATGTGAAATTCATGGCAAAATGACCTTTTGAAATTCAGAAAATGCAATAATCTCAAAACAGTGTATGAAAAACACAATACAAAAAAGTCATCAGAATGTAAATATAAGATGATGTGATTTCAAGCCTAAATGGAGATGTATCTCTGTAATAAAGTTTTTTTCCATATGTTGAAGCATAAACTGTTTTCCTTTCCTTAAAATTGAAGATGTGGCTGCTCATTTGCCATTGGGGTAGAAGGCCATCTTAAGGATATTTTGTAGCTAATTATGCTAGTATCGTTCACAGCAAATTTCACGAAAATGTTGAACAAGGTTAGATACATGCATTTATATACAAAGGTCAGTTGTTTAGGGACAGTCCTTTGTAAAATTGCCATACATATTTTTGACCTATGACACATTGATAATGAGTGTGGATGTTGAAGTTCTTGTAATACATCTCACTTCAGGAAGGTTTCTCACTTACCACAATCAAGACACCAGGAGCAGACTTAGGTCAACTGGTGCCGTAGGCAAAAGGGCTCCATGGCACCCCCACCACACCACCCAGTGCCCCCATCCTGGTCTACCTACACCAAATTAATACTGGAAAAGCGCCCCTGTTAGAGTGACGCCCTATGTGGCCGCCTAGTTGGCCTATGCCTAAGGCCGGCTATGCAAGACGCAATGGTTGGGATTCATAGAGACACAGCTCATAGTGCAGTGATAACTAATGTATGCACGGGGTGTGTGCCTTCCTAAGACAGTGCTAAATGCATGTCTGATTAACTGTAAGCTGCCACACTTAGTAACTGACTCCCAGAATGTTAATGCTGCACAGATGCATAGCTCTCATTAATCTGAACCAGGGTCTTATAAAAGCCATATGAAAAGCAGAGTGTTTTTTAGTACATACTTGTGTATCTTGCATTTTTGTTTTGTATTTTAAACAGTACTGTGATGGAATTAGTTTTTATGGCACATTGTGTATGGAGTGACATTTGTGGAATAAACTTAGTTGTATTGCTTTTGTTTTGCAAAAATGCATTTATTGCCAGAGATTTTAAAATGTTCACCATGGGTGTATGAATTGCAGTTAGTAGAAAACCCAAAGATCTGGAGTTGTAATTTAAAAATGCAGCAGATGAGCCTTCATTCCTCTCAGCAGGCACTTAATATTGGTAAAGTTCAGTTTACTGTCCATAGATTTATGTTTTTATGTGCTAATTCAGCAGTGTTTGTAGAATCCTGGCTGTGAAGCATTGATGAGCTAAAAGAAACCCCCCAAAGCCACCAGTTAATGAGTAATTTTAATCAATTAATCAATCAATCAATCAATTAATTAATTAATTAATTAATTAATTAATCGATCAACTAACTAATTAATTAATTAATGCATGTCTTTGTAATGTGGGAGGAAACCGGAGCACCCGGAGAAAACCCACACGAATGCAGGGAGGACATGCAGAATCCACACCGAGAGCACTCCAGCTGGGAATTGAACCGGAGAACCTCTTGCTGTGAGGCGACAACGCTACCGCTGCACCACCGCACCATCCAATAATTGAATTGGTTGAACATTGAAATTAAGTCCATTTTGATTACCTCCTTGTGCATTTTCCACATATGTCTGTCATATGGAGATTGACTTGATAATGGCAATTTCATTGTTTATGACATGTTTAATTATTGTATTTTTTTTCCATCTTTAAGGGCTGGTGGATTAGGGCTGAATTTTGTTGGAGCCAATGTTGTCATTCTTTTTGACCCAACGTGGAACCCAGCAAATGACCTTCAGGCAATTGACAGGTACATTTTAGATCACATTACATGTGTTTGAACATTTTCAAAGACACCAAGAATATTTTTCAAGTGTGACATGAGGAAAGTTTATTGGAAAAAAGAGCTAGAGTATTAATTGCTTAATAAAATACAAACGTATGATCCATTTTATTAATCTGGTAAGTGTATATCATTACCACAGAATGCACATAGAGCTAGAGTATTCAGTGTTTAATAAAATACAAAAGTATGACCCATTTAGTGCACGTAGAAACAATATAAAGTCTGCCTAACTTAAAGACAGAAAAAATAATCACTGCTCAGTTCCATCTTATATGGAATCCCATAGCTTTTCCAGACTGTCTTGAGAGAGAGATCTCTCCAGTATGTCCTGCATGTATCTAACTGGGTCTGTACTAGGAATAGTTCTAGTAGTAGTTGTCTTGGCAAGATCTCAGTTTAGCTCAGTGATGTAATCTCTGCCTCAGCCTTAGGTTTTAGTCCTTATTTTAGTCACTGACTTTGTGCACTTTTATGTGTTCTCCTGCCGTCTACATGAGTTTTCTTCAAGTATTCCGGGTTTCTCCTGCCTTCCAAAAAGACAGTGATTGATTGGCTACAAAAAGTTGCCCTGAAAAGAAACCACAAAGGACAACCTACCTAATTAACAGGTAGAAGAGCTAAAAGGATCAGTGGCTGTACTGAAGGTCGACAAACTCCACACGTTGTTATGAAGGGTAAATCTAGTGACCTTAAAGACAGACCTCATTTATACTACTTGTGCCTGTGATGTCATTCTTTCATTGACTAGACATAGCTTTTCACTCTTAACTGAGAATGAAGACATAGACCGAGTTTTGTCTGATGAATCAACCTGTCATAAGAAAGCAGAAATCAAGTCAACACCTGTAGTAAAGCGACCACTAACCCTTTCTGCCAGTCTCACTGTTCCCTTTGCTCTCATTTGTGAATAAGACTCCAAGGTACTTTCATTTCTGCATTTAAGTCAGCTGTCATCCTCCCACACCCAGCTCCATAACATAGAGGAGTAAAGGCCTTGACTTTGGAGCAGGCAACCCAGGTTGAATTAGTTGCTTGGGTGCCTGTACAAACTGGCCAAGGAGGATGGGAGTGAGCAGCCATTGCCAGCTCACCCATCCTGGTGGAGAAAGTTGGCTTGGCTCACTGCATATGGTTGGCATCTAGCCGGAGCACTTGGCATTATCTAGTAGAGATTAAGTCAGCCAAACTTTGCAGTCACATCTGATTTGTGTAGCAATAGAAAGCCAAAGGTAATCCAGCATACAGAAGCACGCTTCTCCTCCAGACACTGCAGCTTGGCTGAGCCACCAAAGGGGAAAAGGTGCCCCCAGTGGAGAGAGGGTTGACTGTGTCCTACTGCTCCCCCAAGACCAGCAAGCTGGTCCACTTCATACCTTCTAACTCTTACTGAAGAATGAAAGTCAAGGCTTCTAAGCAGGAGAAAATAGCCTACAAGGCACTGCTCCTGCCTGGGAGTGTGTGTCTGTTATCTTACTGAAATGAATAGGCTGATTGGGTGTTGGTAGTGGGAGCAACTTAAGATATCTCCATTATTTTCAATTTGAGTGTTGAATATTCCCAGGAAGAATGCCAAGTCATTAGGTGGCACCTCCTTGAGCATCTCTTCCACCTTCTTTAGTAAGATGGAATACTTTTATATTTAATGAATGAGCACAAACAGCTGTCAGAAGTTTTCATCTTTGTGAGTTACATCTACATTAAGGCAGCCCCGTCACTCATGGGGGAAAAAAAATCTCTCAAATGCTTGTCCTTCAGCTAGAGATTTCAGAGCATCTCATCTGTACAACTCTAGAGTAGGAGAGAGACCACACCCAGCAAAGTAGTCTTCTTATAGAAACAATGCTACGTGTCTGACCAACTAGTTTTATCCTTTCATCTGTTGTAGTAGCTCAGGTTCCTCCCTTCCCATGGAAGTGACATTCCACACCCCTAGAGCCAGTTTCCAATGCCAGCCTCTGTAATGACTGAGGACATCCCACTAATGTCTACCTGCCACTGCAAGTAATCCCTTTCCTTCACTTTACAGATGATGAAATCCACAAGATCGGTAGTAGTTTCAGTCTGAATCTGGCTGGGTTTCATTGGTGGCAGAGTCACCAGGTACAAGGTAGTCTTAATTTTATTTTGGAGTGTCTCGTTTTCTTTTCACCTCTTTTTTTTCTGGAACATTCTCTTGAATTCGTCATTAAAAAAGTGAAAAAAAGACCATCAATTTTCATAACCTTACTGCTTCTACCCATATCTCCACCATTTCTACTCCTCCTGCTTTAATTCTATTTTCCCTTTTCCATTCCAGTTATGTAACTGTACACGTACTTGAATTGTTATGTATTCTCTGTAGGTATTGTTTGTTGAGATTCTCTGTTTACTCATAAATGTAAATCAGTGTTGTGTATAAGTATATTGTTTTTCTACATTATGGTGTAACCCAGGTTGAGCATGCAGTCGGTCATTGTTTGATCAGTGTTCTACCCCAGTAAACAGATTTAAATAAATAAAAAACTTCAGTGCCAAATAAAGAAACAGTACTACTGAAAGGGGTACAACAATCATAATCTTGTGAGGCATTTAATACAGGATAGAAGTATGCCTTCAGTGAAGGAAGAATTGTCAACACCTGACGTGTGGTATACTATAAAATGCCTGTCAGAGTAAAGCATCATCATTGCTTTCGCCAGACTGACTTTAGATGGTACATGAGTACATTATTCAGTGTCAATGATACAGTAAAGTGTTGGAAGATCAGAAGGCTTTGGGTTCTATTCCCACCCCAGATTCATGAATTAATTTTTAGTACTGACACTGCAGTGCAGCATATAGGGGTGCTGCAGTCCTGTCCTTTGGATAAGACTTTAAACTGAGGCCCCATCTGCATGAGTTGGTGGTAGTTCAGGTGGCTGTAAAAGATTCCATGGTCCGATTGAAGAATGTAGGCATCTTTTATTTATATACAAAAGAACTTGTATTTACAGTATATTTATAAATATTTATAAATGTAAAAATGTGTATACATATATATTTGCACATATTTATAATTTGCTGTATAATCATAATAAATTTTCATCCCTGTCAACCTCCAGCCCCAAAGAAGCCTGACAGATTTCATTTTATAAAGTGCCTGAGTAGTGTAAATTTCTCTACAAATGTCCCTCTGTTGAAGCTTCTGTAGTGTCTTGTCTCTTCTGACAAACCCTCTAAACCGTTTACCTTCTACTAAACTACTTCCTTCAGACAAGGACAGTAGAACTATGAAATGGCTGGGCAAGAAGGTATATACTGCTGCCATCCTGGCCTTTTGGGGTAACTATCAAACCCATATGACCAGGTGTGTTTTGGCCATTCTTTCTCAGGTTTCCCAGGCTGTCTCGAACCTTCCTGATTCTGAAGTGAATGCCTCGGCCCTCTCTTTACTGAGATCAACTTGTCAAGTAGCCAGTCACTCTGTTAAATGTAACTGTGCTGTATTTGACACCTCCTCTAGGGCTGCTGCTGTTGGTTCTGTGTTCATCTCCAGCAATTATCTGATGATATTAAGGCTAAACTGCTGGAGGCTTCTCTTGATAATAAGAACCTGCTTGGTTCTGCAGCTGCTGAGCTTTTTAAGTCTATGCAGGAAAAGTGTAAGGGTAAGGCCTTGCAGAAATTGAAGCGTATATTTGTTTCTCCCATTCCTAAGTTCCAGAGGAGTTATCTGCTTAAATCTGCTTTTGTTTGCAGACAGCCTCGGTCTCCTCACAAAAGTAACGAGGGTTCTAGGCATGTTCCTCTTGCTAAGTTTACCCAGAGTCCATCTTCTCAGAAACCTCCTTTTCAAGACCAGCCAGGCTGTATCTGACTGTTTGCATCCGCCTTTCCTGAGCTAGGTTCCCTTATCTCTTTGTCTTTTCCTGCCCCTTTGAAGTTGGTTAAGAATCACTTAAGACTCTTGGGTTCTGTCCATCATCTGTCAGGGATACGTCATGGTGTGGAAATCCATTCCTCTCTTCTGGGCATCCCTCAACCTCCTCAGGAACAACTTCCTTTCTTCCTAGACATACTTCAAGGCCTTTTGGCTTAAGGTACCTATTCAAGATGTGCCCCCTTCCCAGGAGGGGAGTTTTTCTTTTTTTTTTTAAACAAGAAACATCTTTACTACATTATCACTTATGACATAGGGAATCATAAATTTATGTAAATGAAAACAAACCATATTGACATAATTTTAATTGCAAATATTATACAACACTTATAAATCTATCTAGTCACTGTCAGTCAAACATTACATAGCTCATACAAATCCTGCCTTCTTTTAAACCTCATTCCTCCTCTGAATGTATTGTTCCTGCAGTTCCCATTTTTTCTGTGTAATTTGCTCCTACTCTTTTCTAAAGATCCCATTTGCAGTTGTTTTGTCTCTGCTACTATATTCACTACTTCTAGTATAGGTTGGTTTAGACTTTGATTTCCATTTTCTAGTAATTGCTTTTCTGACAGCCACCATAATTAGACTCAGCATGACATTACTACATTTCGACAGATGTTCATCGTGTTTCAGTGTTGCAGTCCTAACCATTGGGTTATCCAGCCCTCGATCGGCCAGAATAACAAAGGTAAGTAAATATGACACCAGCTGTCGTCAGTTGTAAAGGACGTCAGAACGCCCAATACAAAAGGAGGCAGCCAACGTCACTTCCTCAGTCTTCCTTGCCACGGAGCCCGAAGCAGAAGCAATTTTGCATGAGTGCTGGTCGGCCTTTTTCCTTTTTGATTTCCGACTACAAAGTTGAAGACAACTGCAGCTGAGTACCCCGTTGGGGATCCTCTTTTCTTGCCTTAACGAACGTCAGAAAAAGTTAATAATTGTCTTGCCTGTGGAAAGCAGATTCCCCATCGAGATTTTCATTCATATTGTATTATTTGTTTAGGCCTTGACCACGACATTCCTAATTGCAATCTCTGTGCTTCCTTTAATCCGCGTACTATTCATCGTCGGGCTAAACTTTTAACTAAGCATTTTGGAGTGTGGCCTAAGTTTGTCGGTATGGCGTCAGCTGGTCTTCAGGCTTCAGATATTCTTAAGAAATGTAAAGTTAAGGACCGCGACAGGCTTCTGAGGGTCATGTCTTTCGATGATCTTAAGTTGGTCGTCAGCCCTGCGGTAGCCAGTGAGATGCCTGTGCAGCCCCTGCAGTCCGTGGATTTTCAACTGCAGGCCTCGGTTGAGACCATTTCAGAGTCCCCCAGGCCTCTGGCTTCCATTTTGTCTTCTGACCTTCTGCCTGTCGCCTCTTTAGCTGGATCCGGAGCTGCTAAGCTGGTGCCGGTTTACAAGGCCTCGGTTCTTCATTCTGACAGCAGGCTCATACCGACAACCTCTACCATGACTTTGGCGGTGGCCAAGCCTCCCGAATCCTTCAGACTTGCAGGTAAATCTTCCAGTCGTAAGCCTGTGAAGAAACAGGCTCCAGCTTCCTCACATTCCCCTTAGTCTCAAATGGTTAAAATGGCTAATGACCTTTTGACTCTTATTAGGGGTTCACAACCTCCTCCTTCAAAAAGGGGTAGGAATTTCTCTCCAGAAGATTTATCTTATTCAGGTTCTGATACCCCTAGCATTTCTGCTGATGAAGAGGAAGTTTTTCAGGCATTTTCTCCTTTTGAGGATTCAGATGCAGAGCAAGCCATTCCTTCTGCTTCTCCTCCAGAGGATTTCTCTTTTGGTGATACTTTGAATAATCTTAGAGAGCATTTTAAATGGGAAAGTCAGGATTATCCCCAATCTAAGAATAGGATCAGTGAGTTTTTGGATTTGCCTCAGCATAAGCCTCTGGCTATTCCTCCAGTACTGGAAGTGGTTGATGATGTTTTTCTGGAAAATTCCTTGACTCCGAATTCTGTTCCTCCTGCTCCCAGGAAACCTGACAGGTACCATAGAGTCCCTGATTCTCATTTGTTTCTTTTTAGGAATCCGCTATGAACGAATGACCCATAGGTTATTTCTTAAGGGCCTAAAGGGGTCAAGGCCACTGTTGCCAAAAATCCTGTTCCTTCCGACAGGGAATCTAGGAACCTAGATAGGTGGGGTAAAAAAGTTTATACCTCTGCCACTCTTGCTATTAGGTCTACTAATTGCCTTTTCCATATGCTTAAGTATCAGCAGCACACCTTGGAAGCTGTTAAGTCAAATATTGCAAGTGTGCCTCTTTTGGCAGAGAGTAAGAATATGCAGGATTTGCTGAATTCTGCCAGTCTCATCAATAAACATTCACTACATTGTGGTTTTGACATTCTAGAAGCTTCCTGCAGGGCGACAGCTACACTGGATCTGTTATCAGAAGGCATGATTGGCTCATGGATCAGCCCCTTCCAGACCCTGTCAAGTCTAAGCTTTTAGATGTACCTTTACATAAGGACAGTCTTTTGGCAGCAAAGCAGAGGAAGTGCTCAAAAAGATGGAGGATAAGGCCAAGTCTATGCAAACAGTTAGACTTTCTGCAAGTTCAACCTCCTCGCTTCAGCAGGAATTGCCCTTCTAAGAGTTGAATGTTTCCTAATACCAGCAGACAGAACCATTCTAGGACTAGAGGTTACAAATCTTCTAGGGGGCATGTGGCTACCCCACAAAGGTCTAAGCGATGGCATGCTTCCACTTCTAAGGCAGGAAGTTCTAAGCCTACATCTCAGTCCAAGCATTCTCAATGACTCTGTCCAACTTCTGCCTGTTCCTGCTTGCCCGGAGTTTCCTTTAGGGGGAAGGTTGGCCATTTTTGCAAATGTCTAGGCCACCATCACGGACGACAAATGGGTACTCAGAACTGTATCCCTAGGGCACAGGTTTTCTTTCCACACCTTTCCGGTGCCCAAAGGAGTCCGGACACTCCTCCAAACCAAATGACAGAAGTAGAAAAGCAAATGTTGTCTGTTTTACATCTGGGGGCAATAGAATCAGTTCCTGTTCAGCAGGTAGGCCAGGGCTTCTATTCCAGACTTTTCTTAGTTCCAAAAAAAGAAGCCACCTGGCATCCTATCCTAGATCTATCTATTCTGAACTCTTTCTTGGTAATTCCAAAGTTCAAAATGCTCACTCTGCATCAGTTACTACCAATGTTAGACAAGGACTCCTGGTTGGTAACTTTGGATCTCAAAGAAGCTTATCTGCACATCCCTATCAGGAAAAGTTGCAGGCAATACCTTTGTTTCAGAGTGGGCAAGCAACTTTATCAATTCTCTGCACTGCCCTTTGTGAAAACTCTGGAAGCAGTAGATAAGCCATAGTGCCTGGCTCCAGTCATTGCTTTTTGTAGGCAGAAGAAAATTCAGATTTATCCATACTTGGACGACTGTTTAATTCAAGCAAATTCTCAGGAACAGCTGTTAAAGGATCTGGAATTTGTAAAGACACTTCTGTCTTCGCTGGGTTACACTCTCAATGAGGAAAAATCAAAAATGGTTCCAGCCATGGAGATAACATTCCTGGGAGTGAGTCTGAACACAACCACCCAGATATATCTCACCCAGGAGAAGCAGGCAACTCTTTCTGTTTACTTCAAAGATTTGGCAGGCCTGTCCTAGCTCCCTGCAAGCTGTGGGATACATGGCCTCTTGCATTCTCATGATTCCATATGCAAGACTGCATATGAGAAAATTGCAATGGTACCTCAAGAACCTTTGGTGTCAACACACACATGACCGGGATATGATAATTCCTCTGCTTCCATGTCTGCAGACAGTGTTTCTATGGTGGGCAACAGCCTGTCTACAAAACAGAGGCATGCCTTTTCACCCACCTCCTGCCATTCGAGTTATTACCACGGACGCATCGGAGTATGCCTGGGGAGCTCACCTGGATGCATACAGGGACGCTGGACCGCCCAGCAGATGCACTTGCACATAAACCTGAAGGAGTTGATAGCAGTTCAGCAGGCCTTACTGGCTTTCAAGCATTTTCTTTCTCCAGGAACTCTGCTTGTCAGAACAGACAACACCAGTCATGTGGGACATCAACAAACAGGGAGGGACTCATTCTTACCCCCTGTGCAGACAGAGCATGATTCTCTGGTCCACAGCAGCATCCTTGGGCCTGCATCTCCTAGCTCAGTTTCTTACAGGGAGAGTCAATGTTTTGGCAGACCAGTTGAGCAGACAGACCCTGGATCCTCACGAGTGGCAACTGAACAGAGCAGTCTTTTACAGCATCATTCAACATTGGGGCATTCCTCAGGTGGATCTTTTCTCCTCCCCAGACAACCACCTTCTACCACTTTTTTGCACCAGACAGCATCACAGCAAGGCCTGGAGAGTTGATGCTCTGTCCTTCCTTGGATGCTACTGTCAGTTTATGCCTTCCCTCCTCTTCTTCCCAGAGTATTGTTGAAGATCAAGGACGAAAGACCAAGGACCAATTCTCAAAGCTCCAGACTAGCCCAGACAGCATTGGTATCCACTGCTTCACAGTCTCTCCCAATTTCCTCCTTGGCGTCTTACTCTGAAACCAGATCTTTTGGTTCAGGAAGGGGAAACATTCTGCATCCTCATCTTCAGTCTCTCCATTTGGCAGCATGGCTCATTGTATGAATCAGTCCATTTATTCTTCTCTTTCCCAGCAGGTGGTTAACGAACATCAGGAGGCCTAGCACTAGGAAGTCCTACTCTGGCAAATGGGGAAGATTCTTTCATTGGATGCAGGCTAGAGGGGAATCTTCTTCTCAGCCTACTCTTCCTCTGATCCTGGAATACTTGGCTGATTTGTTTCAAGGTGGTCTTTCTTTTTCCTCTATCAAGATCCATGCTTCAGCCATTTCTGCTCATTGTTCTTTTGAGCAACCCATTTTCTCTCATCCCCTGATGAAAATGTTTCTCAGAGGTGCTTACAACTTAAAACCTCCCAGAACAGCACCTGCTCTGGCTTGGGATCTTAATTTTATTTTAGAGAAACTTAATCTTCCTCCTTTTGAGCCAGCTGCCACTGCAGATTTAAAGTTTATCTCTTGGAAAACTGCCTTTCTCTTGGCTATAACTTCAGCAAGGAGAGTTTCGGAGCTGCAAGCTTTGATGGCTGTGGAGCCTTTTCTTATCTTCCATACGGATCGTGTCTCTCTGAGAACCAATCCCTCTTTTATGCCTAATGTGGTTTCTAGCCTGACTCTTAATCAGTCCATACACCTTCCTACTTTCTTTCCTAGTCCTCGAAATAGAGGTGAAAGGATCCTACATTCTCTTGATGTGCACAGACAGCTCAGGTTTTACCTGGACAGGACTAAGGACCTTCGGAAATCAGCACAGCTATTGGTAAGTTTTGCCCCTGGAGCTCAGGGCAAAGCTATCTCTAAGCAAACCATTTCTAAATGGATTGCACATTGTTACTTTCTGTTATTCCTTTCATGGCAAGGTTCCTCCTCAAGGGGTTAGGACCCACCCCACAAGAGCAGCATCCACTTCTGCAGCCTTTTTAAAGGGTGTCCCTACTAAAGGCATTTTAGAGGTTGCCACATGGTCTTCTGTTCACACTTTCACAAAGCATTATAATTTGCCTTTGTTTTCTAGAGCCAAGGCAAGGTTTGCCAATGCTGTTCTGCAGGGCATTCTCTCCAATCCTTGATTCTGTTGGTACCTCCTCCATTTTCTCTGGGCTTTGGTAATCAACCCATTGGTTAGGACTGCAACAGTGAAACACAATGAACATAGTATAGTTGTGTACCCATAAATGTAGATTTCAAGTGTATTCACTGTTGCAGTCCTGGTTTCCCTCCCACCGTCCCCCTTTTTTGGTCCTCTCCTGCTCTCCTTTCCTAAGGCACAGGCTGAATCTGGTTTACTTTACCAAAGTTACTTTATTTTTGGTTTAAGCCTTGTTTTCCTGGGGCTCCTGACTGTTATGGCAAGAAAGACTGAGGAAGTGAAGTCAGCTGCCTCCTTTTGTTTCGGACGTTCTGACGTCCTTTACAACCGACGACAGCCGATGTCATATTTACTTACCTTTGTTATTCTGGCTGATCGAGGGCTACTGGAAGCTGGATAACCCATTGGTTAGGACTGCAACAGTGAATACACTCTAACATCTACATTTATGGTAAGTGTACACAACTGTACTTTCCGATTCTGTATCATAGCTCAAAAAAAATCATTTCCTTAGTTAAACCAATTTGTTCACCCACTGTTTCTTATAGAGTAGCCTGCAGGGAACTTTTAAAGTCTGCCAGCTCATTATACTCCCAGAAAAATTACCTTTTACTTCCCCATCTTACCTCCAGCATTTGCTATCTACCTGAGGAAAAGTTCTTTGGAGTCTACTTGGGGTATAAAAATACCTATGTAAACACTTCCAAGCAAAGATCCTAAATCTTCTAGATTTTGTTGCATATTTGGGAGACATAAATATATCCCCCCCATTGTTTCTTTGTGAATTGCGTATACAGTCTCTCTTCCCAATCCTTTATAATCTCTACTCATAGGTTCATAGATTAGTACTAAGCTAACTTCCCTTGTCAGCCATTTTAAGCCTAGCCAGTTATCTCTTGTGAGATTCAAACCCTGCACCTTGTGTTTGTAAGGCAAACACCATAACCATTAGGTCACCCTCCCAATCCCCTATAACTAATTGATTGTTATAGTTATCATGCAGTACTTTATATGTCATACTAATATTCCTTTTTTAACAGCCGCTTCTGCTCTAGGTTCTACTAAAAACTCTTATCAGTGCTGTTCCTTTGCTTAGGATCCCCATATTTCTTTTTCTTTGCCTATACTCTGATATGAATCCTTATAACAAAAATTCTGTGCTGTACAATAAATCAGGTAGGCTTCCATGAGTCAGTAGTGTAAAAAAATAATGTAACAAATAAAGGTACTGGAACCATGGATGCACAGTATAAAACTTTTTTACCTTTAGTTTTTTACACTGATGTGAATCCTTGATAGGGAAGGCAATCTCTAGTCTGCATTCCAAATACATTCTTGGCCTCTTCCCAATCTGTTACTTTTCCCTGTCTATTTGCTCCCAATACCTTGATTCTTTTGCCAGTTTTCTCCAGTAAATTCCAGCCCCCCCTTGCCTTTTGTCTGCATCCCTAATTGCAGTCATCCCTATTGGCAGAATCTCCTTTTTCTATTCCTGTGGTGGCGTAGTTCTTAGAATAATTTCTGCTACTTTATGACTATAATATTTTGTATGATTATTGTTATTCTCCTTAAGGATCTGCATCCAAAATCCCAGTATATCCTTGTTTCTTGAGCTTCTCCCTGTTTTGTGATAATCCCTTTCCACTTTGAATTACAGGTTTCAGCTTGTGCTATGTATAGAAGCCTTAACTATGTAGCTCAGAAATACCCCTTCTAATTGGGTAATCTCAAATCACCTTGTTTTATTGGACGAATCAGACTATGACACTTGACTCTTGCCTTCTTCCCCTCCCAGATATAATCCTTCAGTTCTTTATTAATTGCTATCCACAACTTCTGCTCTGGTTGATAAAAGTATGCCTAACCTGTGTATAAGACCAAAGGGACTAAACACATTTAACTTCTTATATCTTGCTATCCATATCCATAAAACAGAGCTTCCAATTTCCCAGTTTTTGTATTGTTTTTGTTTGGTCTCTTCCCACATATCCTTAGCTGCCCCACCAGAATCCTTTTTAATCCATGCTCCTAAGTACTTCATTTTATCATATCCCCATAAATATGGATATTGCTGAACCAATTAATGTGTGGGTACATAATTTATAGCTATTGCTTTTGTTTTAGCTTCATTAATTTTGTATCCCAAAACTCAAAATGTTCCACAGCACTGAAATGTCCTTGGTTTTATCAGGTATAGAATAATATCCTCTGCAAACAGATCAGGCTTTTCTTGATTACCATGCTAATTATATCCTTGAATTTCTTAGTCCCTTATTTTTTTGCCAGTGGTTCTAAATATAATGCAGATATCAAAGGGGAAAGGAGACACCCCCGCCTTGTTTCTCTGCTGAAACAGAAATTATCAGCGAGGAACCCACCTACTTTACATTTTGCCTCCAGTGCTTCATATATCGACTTAATCAACCTTATAATGTTATCAGGGAATGCAAATGCTTCCATTGCCCTGCTCATAAACTTCCAGCTTACTCTGTCAGATGCTTTCTCTGCATCAAGACCCACCAAAAACAGTGCTATTTTCTTACACCTGCTTCCGTCTTGATAATCAATGTTGTGGTAATGTTGTTAAATGTTTGCCTCCCCTCCACAAAACCACATTGATCCATATCTATCAATTTTGGCATCACCTTTGCCATTCTTTTAGCCATTATAGACATAAACACTTTATAATCCTGGTTTAGGATTGAAATGGGCCTGTATAAGATGTAATGATGTCTCTTTATCCTCTTTAGGTATTTCAGCCACCACCATTTTCTTCCAGGATGCTGGGGTTTCTCCTAGTTTTAAAATACTGTTAAACAAAAACTTTGAGGTCTTTACCATTTTTTATGTACTAGCTTCCAAACTTCCACAGGACTACCATCTATTCCTGGGGACTTTCCTGTGGATTGGTTATACATTACCATTTTTATCTCATCTCCTCCTGTCATAACTGTTAATAACTGAGCCTCATCTACCTCTAAATTTGGCATATTTAATTCTACCGTAAACATTTCCATTTGTACCTTTTCTTGGTTTCCATATTTCTTTGCTTTATGTAGACTTTCATAACTCGTGTATATTATCGAGGTAATCTCTTATTTTCTGTTTAGTATTCTGCAACTGCTTCTCCTCTTGTTCTTTGAGATTCCCCCTGTTTGTAATATGTCAATCTATGTCAGTCCCTTTAAGTAATTCTTCTTACTTCTTAACCATATCTTTACTTCTTAACCATATCTCTCTTTCCACCCTGTTTTTAACTCCACTTTAATTTTATCCCACCCCCTAACTATATTTTCTTTTCTTTTTTTTTTTTTAACAAGAAACGTCTGTATTAAATTATCATGTGTGGCATAGATAACCTTACATTTATATAAATGAAAAGAAGTCATAGCTGCACTATCTCAGTTGCAACCATTATACCTTTTCAACTATAGCCACAGACAAGTATACATCACTTTTAATCTATCCAGTCATTGTCAGTCAACCATTACATAGCTCATTCAGATCCAGACCTCTTGAACATTGTTCCTCCTCTGCATGTAGCTGTCCCATATTTCTCATTTTTTTCCTGTGTAATGTACTCTTACCCTTTTCTAAAGATCCAAGTTCCAGTTGTTTTATTTTCTAGTTATTGCTTTTTTGGCAGCCATCATAATTAGACTCAGCAAGGCCTTACTATGTGTAGGCAATTCCAACTCTGTATCATAGCTCAAAAATATAATTTCCCTAGTCACTCCAATTTGCTCGCCCAGCACCTCTGACAGAACAGTGTGCAGGGAATCTTTAAAGTCAGCCAACTCATTACACTCCCAGAAATATGTTCCCAGTTACCTCTTTCTTCCCCATCACATCTCCAAGATTTGCTGTCTACCCGAGGAAAGATTTTTTGGAGCCTGCTTGGGGTATATAATAGCTGTGTAAACACTTCCAGACAAAGATCCTAAATCTTCTAGATTGTGTTGCATGTTTTGGAAGCGTACATATATCTCCCCATTATTTCCTTGTGAATTGCTTATCCAATCTCTTTTCCCAATTATTCCTAACCTCTTCTGATTGATTCTTAGTTATCATGCAAGATTTTCTATGCTCTACTAATTAGTCCTTTCTTAACGGCAACTTCTGTTGTAGATTTACTAAGACATCTACCAGTGCTGGTCTTTTATGTAGAACCCCCTATTTCTTTGTTTTTTTCCTGCACTCTGATATCAATCCTTGATATATAAGACAATCTCTAACCTGCAGTCCAAATAAGTTCTTGGCATCTTCGCATTTTGTTACCTTTCCCTCTATAGTTATTTGCTCCCAATACTTTGGTTCCTTTGACAGTTTTCTCCAATATACTCCCACCACCTCGCCTATTGTCTGTATCCCTAATTGATGGTCACCCCTATCGGCAGAATCTCCATTCCCATATTGGCTTAGTTCTTAGAATACTTTCTGCTACTTTATGAATTTAATATTCTGTATGGTTATTGTGGTTCTCCGTAAAGGTTTACAACCAAAATCCCAGTATCTTAGTGTTACTTGAACTTCCCCCCTGTTTCTTCATAGTCTCTTTCCATACTGAGTTATAATTTTCTGTTTATGCTGTGAATAGGAGCTTTAACTGTGTTGCTCTGAAATACCCTGTAACGTCCAGCCAATATCACACGGACTGTCACCAATAATGTAACGTCCCCCACTTAAAACCCAGGTCGGTAATTAAGGAGACTCAGTCCTCACCACTGACTCCATTGTGGGAGCATCGCAGAAAACACCAGAGTACAGAGCACACAAGAGTAAAATGCCACAATTTAAGAGCACAACAGGAACACGCTCTGTTTTCCTGAGTCTGGACTATGTACCTCTGTCTACCTCAAATGTAATCCCTTATCATACACTTCAGAGCAATGAGTTCCAGTTTAAGACCCCTGACTCACTCACACTCAAATTTAAATCTCATACACATTCAAACTCTTATGTGAAGCCTGACACAGATTTCTAGCTGTGTCCTCTCCCTAGTACAAATGGTAAACGGTGCCACCAGAGTCAGACAGGTTTACACCCCCTTCAAAGGGTGATCGGTTATTAAAAATTCTAAAGACATGCGTCTGGAGCATTTCTCCCTGGACCTCTGCTGAAAACAGGCTTTGTGGAACCTAGTCGGATTTCCGGTCAACAAATGTTAAATAAAATAAAAATTAAATATCAAAATAAATGATAGTTATGACCAGAAGCAGCCAGGCATTCAAGGTGACCTGGGGAGTATCAGACAGTTGTAAGCACTCTCTAATCTCTAAAGAACATATTGATTGTCCAGCCACAATGTAAAATAATGAAAAACATTTAAAAAGTAAAATGTTTGCAAGGATGTAAATCAATAACTTTCAATGAACACCAGAATATAAAATTAAACTGTAGGGTAGAAGTCCATCATCATAGAAAAACTCTATCTAAATAACTAAACTTTCCTAATCTAACTAGAGAATACTGTCAGTGATCTAATATGAAACATAGCAGCAAGGCAAAGGCAGGTTACAGTTTTTTGGTGAGCCCTTTTTCGGGTATCCACTGACTGCAACTCTTCACTAACTGTTGCTCTTAACTACCTGCTCAGCTTAACAGTCTCAACTGTCTTATTTTAAAAGTAACAGTCAGCTGTTTAAAAAGTGTTTTTCCTGTCAGTCAGCTGTTCAAATAATCACCTAGCAATCAGGAACATTCTAGTGACATCACCTGCTGTTCATCTGTTTCTATGCCGACAGTTTGTATTTTAGAATCTCCCTCGCAAACATGTGTAATTAGAAATTTATCAAAACACTGACAGATTCTTTAAAGATTTGGTTTAAATAGGGAGATACTCAGCATTTTAAAAACTTATTTACATTTTCACAGTTAAACATGGTGGCATACAATAGAAGTTAATCTGAGAATATACACAACTCTCCTGTCAGACATGACATTGCTTCATTTTCTCCACATTTCTCCCTCTCATGACACAAGCACGATTTTCAAGTGACCCTTGAAAACTGACACTTAAGAAAAATGGGTCTACTTGGGAATATTAACCCACTCCTCTCCTAGACAATCCATCCACATTGACCCCACTGTGATGTATGTTCATAGCATATGCTTGCAATCCTAGACTTCACCTCAGTAAAGTGGTATTTTGCTTACTGACCCTGTTAATCCATGTTAAAGGGTTATGTTCTGTAAGTACAGTGAATTTTCTCCCATAAAGATAGGGCTGCAGCTTTTGCAGTGCTCACACTATGGCCAAACACTCTTTCTCCACTGCTGCATAACACTGTTCTCTAGGTTGGAGTCTACGGCTCAGATATACCACTGGGTGCTCTTCTCTTTCTGCAGAAACTTGACTAAGTACAGCCCCAACACCATAATTTGAAGCATCTACCTGTACAATAAATTATTTTTTGTAATCTAGACTGGCAAGCATTGTCCCAAAATCTCCTTAAGTTTTTGGAATGCCTGTCCACAGTCTGTGGTCCACACTACCTTGTCCGATTTGTTTCTTCCTAGTTATGTAAGTAAGGTGTGCAGCTATGGTACTGTAATTGGTCACAAATTTCCTATAGTATCCCACTGTCCTTAGAAAGCCTCTCAATCGTTTCTTAGTAAGAGGAACTGGCCACTCTTGAATAGTTTCCACCTTGACAGGTTGTGGCTTAATTTTACCACTTCCCACTCTGTTCTAATTAAGAGACCTCTGCCATACCCCCTTGACACGTATTGGGTTTAATGGTTAATCTATCCCTATGTAATTTATCCAAGACCTCCCTAACATGTTCAGATGTTCCTGCCAAGAATGGCTGTAAGTAGTGATGTCATCCAAGTATGCTAGAACATATTCCCCTGTTCTTACCAATATATGGTTTACCAGTCTCTAAAATGTTGCTAGGGCATTTTTCATTCCAAAAGGCATCCTGGTAAAGTCATACAATCAGTAAGGGGTTAAGCTGACCTTTTTCTAGCAGCAGAAGTCAAGGGTATCTGCCAATATCCCTTAGTCATATCAGTAGTGGTCAGATACCTAGCCCCACCCAGCTGTTCTAGGGTTCGTCTGTTCTCGGTGTAGAGTATGCATCTGACTCTGTGCAACTATTTATTTTCTGATAATCTAGACAGTATTTCACTCTACCATCCTTCGCTGGTGCTAGCACTACGAGGGGAAGCCCAAAGACTATCAGACTCTTAAATTACCCCCAGTTCTAGCATTTCTTTATTTCTTCTTTCAGCGTCAGCTTCATTCTCTCAGGTACTCTATAAGAAACTTTCTTAGTAGGTTTTTGGGGTCCTGTGTCCACATGGTGCTGCACCAAGTCAGTACACCCATGTTTTCCTCAGAACATATCCCCAAATTTCTGCAATACCGTTTTTATCTTACCGGACTTGATTAGGAGTTGACTTTTGTGCTATGGCAATCTCTTCTACAGACGTGTCAATCCTAGCCTCACCCAAAAGATTGGTTACCATATCCCTTTCAGACTCTTCCTGCTATCCACTGTGAATTTTCAATACTAGGGTCTCCCTATCATGATAAGTTTTCATCATATTCACATGGTACAGTTTGTGCCCCTGTCTCCTACCTACCAGATTTACCATGTAGTTCACGTCATTGATTTTCCTCACCACCTCAAAGGGTCCCTCCTAAGCTGCTCGTAATTTGTTCTTTCCCAACAGGAACAAGTACCATCACCTTCCGTCCCTCAGCATATTCTCGGGCTCGAGCATTCCTGCCATACCACAACTTTTTTTTGTTGTTGGGCCACCACTAGATTCTCTTGAGGTAAACCCTTTAGCTGCTCAAGTCTTGTCCAAAAGTTGAGAACGTGTGCCACAACAGACTTAGTGAGATTCACTCTCACCTTCCCATTCATCTTGAATTAAATCTAAAGGCCCCCTTACTCTCTGCCCGTATAACAACTAAAAGGTTGAATAACCTGTAGATTCCTGTGGTGCTTCCCTGTACGCAGATAACTGATGGGGCAAATACCTGTCCCACTCCCTTTTACACTAGTCTGCGAGTGCCTGTAGCATAGTCTTCAATGTAGAGTTTAACCTCTCCACAAGACCATTACTCTGGGGATGGCAGAGGATGGTCTTTAGATGCTTCATCCTACAATGTTTCCACAGACAAGTCAGCAGGTCTGACATGAAGTTGGCATCTCGATCATTCAGTATTTCCCATGGAAAACCTACTCTGCTGAAGATTTCTAATAAAGCATTTGCCACCTTCTCTGACTCAATAGATGACAGAGCCACCATGTCAGGATATCTGGTAGCGTAGTCTACCAAGATGTATTTCTTTCCAGTAGAACTTGGAGTACTCATGGGTCCTACAATATCCAGGGCCACTCTCTGAAACGACTCTTCGATGATAAGCAAAGGCATTAACAGAGCCTTAGCCTTGTTCCCTGCTTTACCAACTTTTTTACACTGTTCACAAACCCTACAGTATCCTACCACATCCCTCGCAATCCCGGGCCAATAGAAATTTTGCATAATACGTCTCTTAGTATGTCTTATGCCCATATGACTTGAGAAAGGAATGCCATGCGCTATGGCTAAAAGTGGCAGATGGTAGGCTGTAGGCACTACCAACTGCCGATTTTCACATCTAGGTGCTTAGGATTTCCCTCTGCCTTCCCCCCTTGGCTGACCTGGTGTGACTCCGTTTGAACTCTACAGTTCCCCACAAAACAGAGTCTACAGGACTGCAATCAGTTTATCTCAGCTTTTGAGCAGATTGAACTCTACAGTTCCCCACAAAACGGAGTCTACAGGACTGCAATCAGTTTCTCTCAGCATTTAAGCAGATTGAACTCTACAGTTGCCCACAAAACAGAGTCTACAGGACTGCAATCAGTTTCTCTCAGCATTTAAGCAGAGTAGGTTGCACACAAAAAGCATTTGTTAAGCTTTCACTTACAGTGCTGTGTAACTAATCAGGTCACCATTTTGGTCAGCCATAGGGCTCTTTTTCTACTTGAGTGTTTTCCTCCTTCCACTGCAACTTGGGTAAACTGACTCTTACATTAAGAACTGTTATACTTACCTTATAGCTTTAGGACACCTTAGGAAACTTTGTAAACTGCAATAGCCTGACATTTGAACAAGTAACCCTTGTAAAAATTCCCAAAAGTGTATACTGTCGGTCTGTCTTTCCTGCTAAACATAAGTGAAATTACAGTGCTGAGTGCAAGTAACATTAAAATTAAAGTACTGAGTGCAAATAACTTCATAGTGCTGAGTGCAGATTTTAGGCCCTTACATTCAACTTACCTCTGGTGTGGTGTCTTGTCAATCAGGGTATTCCCTGTAACCACTCCTACTGCCTTCTCTTTTCCCCCACCCCCCTCTTTCCTCAAACAGGTTAAACTGCTACAATTCAGTACAGGCATCATTTTCAAATCTAGGTGCTTAGGATTTCCCTCTCTCTTCCCCCCTTGACTGACTGGTGTGACTCAGTGTAAATTTCTTCATTGTATGGATCTTTTACTGTTTTTTGTGTAACTGAATGACCTGCTAAATTCTGATTCTGCACAGACTGCACTATTTTTTTTCAGAGGCTCTATAAGTAGCTAGTGACTTTACTGAATTTCTGTGGTGATATTTGTGTTTAAACTGAAACTGTACCTAACAAAAGTGTATAATCAGGGCCCCTACTTGCTGCATGTGTTTTTAATGTTTAAATTGCGCACACACATTGAAGAAGTGCTTTTATGACTTGAATTACTTGGGCTTAGCTATACCTTAAGTGCTTTTACTGGCAATTTTCCTGTTGTACAATTGTGAACAATTGATTTAGTTTTTCTAGTATATCTTTAAAATCTGGCAGGTGTTTATTTACTGCATTGCTCTGTTGCTTAGGTTTCTTAGCTATAAATCTTAGTTCATTCTGAAGTATGCTACTTTACCCCCCCCCCCACACCATCAAACCTTTTTGAATGTATTATTATAAAATAACTGCCTGTTGTTGCTTTCATGCTTACCCTAGAATCTCTGCTTTTCTCTTTTCCTAGTTGAACTCTACAGTCCCCCACAAAACGGAGTCTACAGGACTGCAATCAGTTTCTCTCAGCATTTAAGCAGAGTAGGTTGCACACAAAAAGCATTAGTTAAGCTTTCACTTACAGTGCTGTGTAATTAAGCAGGTCACCATTTTGGTCAGCCATAGGGCTCTTTTTCTACTTGAGCATTTGCCTCCTTCCCCTGTAACTTAAGTAAACTGACTCTTACATTAAGAACTATAATACTTACCTTATCGCTTTAGGACACCTTATGAAACCTTGTAAACTGCAATAGCCCCGCTATGTTCGCCCTCGCTGTGCTCGGGCTCTCTTTGCTCCCCTCCCTGCCCTCAATTACCTCCCGCCCCCAATACCTCTAAATTTATAGTACTATAGCCACTCCCCCACTTTCTAGAGCCTATCTGCTTTCATCTGGGATAATTCCTCCCACCCCCATTCTTCTACCTGCATTTCAATAGCATCTATTAGCTTTCATCTGGCATTCTCCCATCCCCCTTCCAGTACCTTTCCCTCACCACTCTATCTTCTGGTGTTGCATCACCAGGTAAAACAGTTCCTTAACTCACTAGCTGAATCACAGATAATGATATACCCCTCTTTACTACCCCTCTTTGTTCATGCCATACCTCCTTACCTTGTATGAAAACCAGTTTCTCACGGGATTTCAGGTCCCGAAAGACCATACTGTCACCCCAGCTTGTAAATCCTCCCACCTTCAACCATACTTACAGTACCAGGTCCTATCCAACATCTTGTTCAGCATCTCAACCCCAGGCACATTAGCTCTAGATCCAAACACTACCACAAACTAATAAACAAATTCCTAAAGTTCATCACCAAGTATAGACTTAACCTAATATTTGGTGGTGATATTCACCCCAACCCTGGCCCACCCACTTCAGATACACATACCCCCTCTGCTTGCAATCTAAGCTACAAACGTACAATTAATAGGCCAACTTACTCTCTCCTAGCCTGTCATCTCAGTATTAGAAGCATTAATAACAAGGTACATGAATTGCATGCACTTCTGGATGTCCACTCCCTGAGATTCTCTGTTTATCTGAAACCTGGTTAAAACCTAACACTACAGACAATGAAGTGTTACCACCTGGGTACAACATACACAGGCTGGATCGTGCTTTGAGGAAGGGGGGTGGGGTAGCTGTACTCTATAAATTTGAGTTGAATGTCACCATAGATGTAATACAACCACCTCAGATTAATAACTCGGAGATTCTTGCCACCAAATTGCAACTTAATAAAAATAAATGCATTAATATCATCTGTATGTACATACCCCCAGGTAACAATATATCTGCACTTAAAGATATCCTGCACTGGCTGTCATGTCACTACCCCCAAGAAACCCTACTACTTGGAGACTTTAACATAGACTAGGGCACCTGTTCCTCAGAATCCCCAACCACCCATATTAACCTGCATGCATTTACACAAATCATAACCACCCATACCAGGATAGGTAAACCCAACCAAAAAGAAAGCATACTTGACTGGGTACTCATAAATAGTCACCCCCAACTGTACACCTCTGGTACCCTCCCTGATGGCCTAAGCGATCACCTTCTCGCATATGTAATTAAGCACAAAGCCATTAATTCCCAGCAACCCTTACTCAGAAAGGTTAGAAATAATATAAACTTTGACCCTGCCAAATTCCAACAAGAACTAAACTCATGTAATTGATCTGTTCTAAAACACCTCCCCTTAGAGGAAGCAGTAGCATACTTTAACAACAAATTCCTTGAAATCCTTGATTTGCATGCACCTGTTCGTTCAAAGAGAACAAAGGCAAAAACTGTACCATGGCTTTCTAAAAAGTCTAAACTCAAAATTACCCTTAAAAACAAAGCATGGGCTTTATGGTGTTCTTCTAAAGACCCCCAAGATCACATTAAATACAGGCAATCCAGGAACGAAACTAAAAAATCCATTTTACAAGACAAAAAACAATACTACTGTAATTTACAGACAGTAAATCAAAATAACCCTCAGAAGTTTTGAGCAGGTTTAATAATCTACTATATCCTGGACAAACTTCAACCCCAATCCCTGCTGCTACTATTGATAAAACACCTGAAGATGTTTCTGACAGTTTTAACCGATTCTTTACTGATTCAAGCCCTAGCTGGCCAACTACCTCCTAGGTCCCCTGGTCCTGAAAGTAGCACCCCTAGAAACCTACTCGCATTCAGCTTCCAACCAGTCGCCACTTCACTTATCCGTACCTTATTCAAAAATTAAAACCCACTACACTTTCTGCTGATCAACTCCCTGCCGAGTACCTACAAAAATCAGCTGATGCTATTGCTTACCCCGTCTCAATACTAATCAATCGAACCATAGTAGAAGATAAAATTCCCACCATCTGGAAAATATCCTATGTAATCCCACTTCAAAAAGGAGGCAGCACTACTGCATTCTCCAATTATAGGCCAATAGCTATACTCTCTCCATTTGCAAATATTTTGGAAAAATGTATTCGTAGACAACTCATGCACCACCTAGTCCAGAATCACCTTATGGCAGACATTCAGCATGGGTTCTGTCCTCATCACAGCACTACTTCAGCCCTCCTAGCCTTTACCAACACCATAAACCATAATCACAACAATAATTATATATCCTCAGCCCTCTTCTTCGATCTTTCCAAGGCATTCGATATGGTTGATCACCAACTTTTAATCCACACCCTGCAAACATTCTATCTAGATACTACAGCCCTTCAGTGGTTTCAGTCCTACCTGAATGGTCGACAGCAGACTGTCCTCTGGCAGAACAAACTCTCTAACCTTCTACCTAACACCCTTGGAGTACCACAAGGCTCTATACTAGGGCCCTTGCTGTTCTCCATCCTCATTAACGACCTTTATACTGTCATCCCAAAAGTCAGCTGTATCCAATATGCTGATGACTCTACTCTGATTTGCTCGGCCACATCTCCAATAGAGTTATGGTCAGCTACCCAGACCACCTTTAATACAATAGAAAACTGGCTTTCTGAACGTCGTCTGATTCTAAATCCAAAAAAAACTAAAATGCTGTTAATTTCACCAACATGTAGTTCTACCGCTTTCACCTTTACCATAAATTCAAATGATGGCACAATAATCTCCCTTGACCCCTCTACAAAACTATTAGGTGTCATCACAGATAATAATCTAAAATTCGACCTACATGTTAACCAAACTATCAAAACCATCAATAAAAAACAAGGGTCACTTTACAGAATAAAAGCCTTCCTAACCCCTCCAGCTAAAATTGCCGTAGCTCGCTCTCACCTTCTTTCAACCCTTCTGTATGCATCCCCTCTACTCTCGAATTTAAACAAGACTGTCCTTAACAAACTCTCAACTTGCTACAACCACATTGCCAGGTTTGCCACTGGGCTGCCATTTAGGACACATCATTGCATCAGTCTAAACCAGCTTGGGTGGCTTGAACTACCCAGCCTAATCCAGTATAACCAACTAATTATGGCCTATAAAATCCTCTATAATCCGGACAATACTCCTGCACTTAAAAATATTATTACCCCCTATAACAATCCTAGACCGCTTCGATCCTCTAACAGACTACTAATTCAGGCTAGCAAAATTAATAACACAGCCGGTGACTCTCTCTTTGCAAACTCTGTAAGTAGATCCTGGAACTTTCTTCCAGCTAATATTACCTTACTTTCTACCTTAGGTCAATTTAAAACTAGACTCAAACAACATTTGTCACTTAACTGGCTATGTCACTGTATCAAGTCTGGCTAACTCTCTCTAGAATGTGTAAAAATCTGTTAACCATTTTACTGTGTAATTTAATTTAATCCTGATTTACGCTCGGGATTAACTCTAACCTGTGTAACTTGTTTAACTTGCTTACTTATGAAATCTCTGTAAATAGTCTGTTTGTAATGTGTAATGCTGGTATTATGTTATGCTGTATCTGCTTACCCTTGGAGCTTTTCTCCCTGGGCCTCCGCTGAAAATGGACATGTATCCAGTCGGACTATCCCGGTCAACAAATGTAAAATAAATAAAATAAAATAAAATTACTTCACCTTCTAGCACACTACCAGGAGTCCAATCTCTGTACAACAAACCTTAGTAACAGTATACAGACTCCCCTCATCTTCAGATGCCTCTTTAGCCATCTCCCTCAAGCTTTGTAACATAGGATCCATAAATGGAGTCTGTCTCAACTCTATCTTTGTGACCTTCCCCAGCTCGCCTTCCACAGCTGTGCCTCACTGTCACTCTGGGTACCACCATTCACCTCTGTCCTCACAGTCACTGTGTCCAAGGGAACACCAATGCAAACCAGCAGCTGTGGTTCACATTCAGACATACTGCTACCAGGTAGCACATTCTCTGAATCAGCCAACATGGCAGTCCCAGCTTTAGGTATGAGATCTTTCTGGGTCTGTCCAAGAGTACCAGGCCTACATGCCTTTCTCCAAGCCTGACCTCTTGTCAATGCATGTACACAAGGTACTGCATCATCAAAGTCATTCCCTGTCAGGACATCTGCATGAATATCCTCAAACTCACCTACTTGCTTGCTTCCTATTCCACCCTCCCAGTCAAGATGGACCCTAGTCAAAGGTATTTGGAATGGGGTCCCTCCCAATGCTCTGACTGGAGTGAACTTCCCAAGCAAGTACTGCTCTTCTCTAACCACTGCAGGCCTCACAGTGGTTATATCAAAAGCTGTGTCCCTCTTAGCAGTTACATGTTTACCATCTACTAAGATAGGATATACATTTTGGTGATAATTTGACACCCAAGTTGTTTCTAAATAACTTACCACTGGCATTTTGTCATCCACACTTACAGTCTCCCTTAAGTTTCTTACCTTGCCTCAGTGGACATTTGGCTGCTATGTGTCCTCTGTGTTTACACTTGAAACATCTAATCCCTAACCGGGCACTTGGATTAGTAGTTTTCCTCATTACTGCTTTACTCTGTTGGAGTTGTTTAAACTGCCCTCATGGGTTCCCATATGCCCACGTGTAACACTGGGTATCCTTTTCTTATGCAGTGGTACTCTGCTTGCCAAATAGAGATCCCCTTTTCTCCCCAACTCCTCTGCAGAGATACACTCATTGTCTGCTAACCAGACTCTAATGTCATCAGCCAAAGTATTGAGGGCTTGTTCCCCTCACCAAAAGGTCTGCCAGTCCCTCAGAAGTGGTAACCTGACACCCGCTCACCCATCTGTGAAAATAAGTACTGAAGTCAGCAATATAATCGTGCACTTTCATCTGTCTTGCATCTGTGTTCACAAAACATTTTCTATATGCCTCAGGTATAAGTTTGAAACAGTCAAGAAAGCAATATTTCGCTTTGTTGTAATTCAAGCAATCTACATAATTTAACTTTGCTACAGCCTGAACAGCTTTACCATGGATTAAGGGAGTCAGGAGCTGAACCCAGAGCTCATGGTTAACATCATATTGTCTACATACCGTATCAAAAATATAAATCAAACTATCAAAGTCATCCCCATCCCTGTACTGAGGAAAAAGTTTACTGACCTTTATAGCTTCTGGGGTCCGGTTATTCCCTTCCCCATTACCATTCCATGATCCTCTCGAAGGGTAAGCAGCTCCACTTCATGCTGGGGCTGTCTGCCATTCTCCTCACACTGTCTCTCGTTATCCTCGGCTTCTAAATGCCTCATTCTGTCTTCAGTCTCCAGCCATTTGATTTCCAGTTCATATTGGCACTGCTTCTCCTCAGTCTCCAAATGTCTCATTTGCTGCCTCCAGTTCATATTGACACAGCTTCTCCTCAGCCTCCAGTTCTAATCTCCGTAACTCCAAACAGATTCTCAGGTCCTCTGAAGAAAATGTGGACTTTCCCATCTCGGCAAGCTGCACATCACCAACACCAAACTCCATATCCTCCAAATGGCTGGTCTGAGCTGTGGCTGCAACCAAGACTGAAATCATTGCCGCCTTGGTCAGGTTGGCATGCAGCAATCCTCTGGCTTCACACTCCTTAGCCAACTGGATCTTTGTTAGCTTGCTAAAATCTTCTGCTGACATCTTGACTGCTATCCCTGACTAACTAAAAAAAATAAATAAAACTGCAGTGGATTGAAATTCTAAATGTTTACCTTGTGGTTGTCAGGAGTACACACCTTAATAACAACTACCCACAGGCTACTGAAATCCAATTAAAAATCCCACTTAGCTGCCACCAGTCAATTATGATGTCCGGCCAGTATCCTACTGGACTGCCACCAGTAATGTGACATCCCTCACCTAAAAATTGGATCAGTAATTAAGGAGCCTGAATCCTCACCACTGACTTCAGGGTAGGAGTGTCACAGAAAACTCCAGAGCACACAAGAGTAAAATTCCACAATTTCCCTTAAGAGCACAACAGGAACATGCTCTATTTTCTTGAGACTGGACTATATACCTCTGTCCACCCCAAATGTAATCCTTATCATACACTTTAGAGCGATGTGTTCCAGTTTAAGACCTCTCAATCACTCACATTCAAAATAAATGTAAATCTCATACACACTCAAAACACTTATGAAAAGCCTGACACAGATTTCCAGCTGAGTTCCCTCCCCAATACAAATTGTAAATGCTGCCACCAGAGTCAGACAGGTCTACACGCCCTTCAAAGGGTGATCATTTATTAAAAATTAAATACCAAAATAAATAGTTGCTATGGCCAGAAGCATCCAGGCATTCAAGGTGACCTGGGGAATATCACATAGGTATAAGTACTTTCTAATCTCTAAAGAACACACTGATTGTCCATCCACAATGTAAAGTAATGAAAAACATTTAATAAGTAAAATGATTACAAGAATGTAAATCAGTAACTTTCAGTAAACACCAGAATTCAATCACCAGAAATGTAAACCACAAAAGGAGGGGGAGTATCCATATTCATAAAGGATACCCACACCTCCAGGTTAATGGCAACGCACGAAGCATCGGAGACCATCCAGGTGCAATTAACCATAGGTAAAACTGCCCTACAGTTTGTAGCATGCTACAGACCACCTTCTCAAACTCAGGAAACCCACACAGCCTTCCTGAAGACACTGGAGAGTATGAATGTCTCTCCAAACACCATCATATTGGGTGACTTCAACTACCCAAACATAGACTGGGAACATTACTCAAGCCCCAACACCCTAGCCCAAAGGTTCCTGGAGTTCATAAACTCAAATGCTATGGAACAACTAGTCACCATTCCCACAAGAGGAGAAAATATACTAGACCTGATCATCACAAACATGGGGACAAAATACTCCACACCAGAAGTATATCCCTCATTGGTTAGATCAGACCATAAATTAATCTCATTGGAGATCCACATCCCGCCCCCACCCCCAGCAAAAAAGACCACAGTGAAGAACTTCTCAAAAGCAAACTTCACACTTCTTAAGACTGGAGTGGTATCCTTCAAGGCCCCCGAGCCAGTGGAAACCACAACCCACGCTGCTGAAACCCTTACAAATGCCTTCTACGAGCACCTCCAGGAATGTAAGGATCAAGCAATCCCTAATAAAATCAAGACCCTTTCCACCAAAGGCAGGCGCCCGGTCTGGTGGACCCCAGCCATAAACAAACTCTATAACAAGAGGAGAAAGCTACTACATGACAGAGCAAAATCCCTAAAAGGGAAGGCATCTCTGATCAATACTAGCAAAAAACTACGATCACTCATAAAATCATCCAAGGCCAACTTTGAGAGAAAAATTGCTAATGACACAAAAGACAATCATAAGGCCTTCTTTAGCTATGTTAGAAACCTGGGTGGAAACTCCCAGATATGCTCAGAATTAGTCCAAAATGATAAAAAAATCACTGAACCCACAGACATTGCCAACATACTGGCAGACAGGTTCAGTGCAAATTTCTCCCCTCCCTCCCCCCCAAAAGGCGAAATATCTATCCCACCAGAGTCTAGCCTCCCAAACATCTCAGATGCCCAGGTGAGAGCTGCTCTCTCTAAAGCAAAAAACACAGCATCAATGAGACCGGATGGTGTCCCCGGCTGTGTGCTACACGAACTCAATGAGGAACTAAACCCACACATAAGGCTGCTGTTTAATCTTAGCCTTACTACAGGATCACTGCCAAAGAATGGCGTACGGCAACTGTGGTTCCACTCCACAAAGGCGGTGCTTCTACAGACCCTGGAAATTACCGCCCCATAAGCTTGATGAGCCTTGTCTGCAAAGCTATGGAGAGGATCATAATGGAACTCATAAATAAAGACATTGGGGACCTGCAGACACTGGATCCTACCCAATTTGGCTTTGTCAAGGGCAGATCCTGCCTCTTGAACTTGGTCGACTTTTTCGAAACAGTCACTAAGGCCATTGATGAGGGTAAGGCAGTTCACACAGCCTACCTTGACCTAGCAAAAGCGTTGACACAATACCCCACTCGGGCATCATAGAAAAGCTCACCAGCTTAGATGTAAACCCATATGTCACAAGATGGGTTGCAAACTGGCTCAAGGACAGAACACACAGGGTTAGAGTTGCTGGTGCCATGTCAGACTCTAAGCCGGTCACGAGCGGTGTCCCACAGGGCTCAGTCCTGGGCCCCCTCTTGTTCGGCATTTATTTTTCTGAAGTGCAGGCAAACATAGGGGGATTGTGGCTGAAAAAATTTGCAGATGACTGCAAACTGGGCACCATAATTGACACTCCATCAGACACAGACATCCTCCAGAGAGGTCTCATAGAAATGGATGACTGGTGCCGGAGCCATGGCCTTAAGCTAAATGCCAAAAAATGAATAGTCATACCCTTTGGGAAAAACAAGGTAACCCCTAATTACCACATAGGTGGTAATCCATTAAACACGGAAGAAGTTATCAGGGACCTGGGGACCCAAGTTGATAGTAACCTCTGTTTTGACACTCACATTGCCAAAGTGGTTAGGAAGACCTTTTACATTGCCCACCTGATCATGAAGGGATTCACATCCAGATCAGGAGAGGTCATTGTACCCCTGTACTCTTCACTTATCAGACCAATGATTGAGTACAACGCCCCATTCGGAATGTACCTTACCCGACACCTGCAGCAGTTGGAAAGACCCCAAAAGTTCCTCACCCAAAGGATAAAGGGGCTCAAACATATGTCATACGATGCCCGACTGAAGAAACTCCAGCTCTATTCAGTCGCATACCATCTGCTCAGAGGTGATTTGTGCCTGACATACAAGGCCATGTCCAACCCGGAATTAATGGACATGCCCCACCTCAAAAAATCCAAATCTACCAGAGCCACGAGAGCAAGAGACTTAAACCTCAACACGGATATAAATAGGACGTGCTGGAGGGACAGATTCATCACTCAGAGACTCCCTAAACTATGGAACAGAATCCCAGTCCATGTGAGGCAGAGCCCCTCACTGACTCTGTTCAAGAGAAATCTTGACGAGTGGATGGGAGATCGTAGGTTTACCCCGGGAATCATCTCTGTGTCACTGCTGGACAGAGGCACAGCAAACTAATGGGTATAGTATTCGCATCCTAAGGTGTGGTGAAAGCCACACACACTCTGGCTAGGCTTATAAATGCCCTAGGGCAGATAGCCTAGTATGAACCTATGAACCTATAAACTGTACGATAGAAGTCCATCATCTTAGAAAAAAAAAACTCTAAATAACTAAACTTTTCTAATCTAACTAGATAATACTGTCCCTGATCCAATCTAAAACATTGCAAGGCAAAGGCAGGCTTACAGTTTTTTTGGGATCCCTTTTTCCGGTATCCACTGACTGCAACTCTTCACTAAATGCTGCTCTTCATTAACTGATCAGCTTAACAGTCTCAACTGTCTTATTTAAAAACAACAGTCAACTGTCAAAAAAGTTAATTTTCTTGTCAATCAGCTGTCCAAATAATCACCTAGCAACCAGGAACATTCTGATGACATCACATACTGTTCAGCTGATTCTCTACATACAGTTTGTATTGTAGAATCTCCCTCACAAACATATGCAGTTAGAAATGTATTATCAAAACTCTGACATATTCTTTCAACATTTTGTATTGGCAGGGAGATACTCAACATTTGAAAAACGTATTTACGTTTTCATAATTAGACATGCTAGCATACAAGTTAATCTGAGAATATACACAAATCTTCTGCCAGACATGGTAACACAGATGACACTGTTTCATTTTCTTCACATACCCCTTCAAATGGGGTAATCCAAATCCACCTTGTTCTGTGGGAAGAATACGCTTATCCCACTTGACTCTTGCCATCTTCCCCTCCCAGATAAAATCTTCAGCTCTTTATTAATTACTATCCACAACATTTCCTCTGGTTGATAAATATATGGTTGTCCTGTATATATGACTAAAGGGATTAAAACATGTAACTGCTTGTATCTTACTATAAATATCCATATAACAGAGCTTCCATTTTCTCAATTTTTGTAGTATCTTTTGTTTGGTCTCTTCCCACATATCCTCAGCTGCCACATTGGTATCATTTTTAATCCATACTCCTAAATACTTCATTTTATCATGTCCGCATAAGTATGGATATTGCTGAACCAATTTGTATGTGGGTACATAATTTGCTGCTATTGCTTTTGTTTTGGTTTCAGTAATTTTGTATCCCAAATGGTTTGAAACTGTACTGTCTCAGTGTGTTCCACAGCACTGTAATGTCCCTTTCTGGTTTGTCAGCTATAACATAATGTAACCTGCAAACAGAGCCAGTTTCTCTTGACTACCATACCAGTTATATCCTTGAATTTCTGAACCCCTTATTTTCTTTGCCAGTGGTTTTAAATATAATGCAAACAATAAAGGGGAGAGAGGACACCCCTGCCTAGTTCCTTTGCTCAAGCAGAGATTATCAGAGAGGATCCCACCCACATCTGTTTTCGTCTCCAATCCCTCGTATATCCTCCTAATCAACCTTATATTTTTTTCAGGAAATGCAGATGCTTCCATTGCTCTGCTCCTAATGTCCCAGCTCACTCTGTCAGATCCTTTCTCTGCATTAAGACCAACCAACAGCAGTAGTATTTTCTTACACTCTATTTCTCTCTGAATCATCACTTTTCTGTTAATGTTGTCAAATGTTTGCTTTCCCTCCTCAAAACCACATTGATCCATATCTATCAATTTTGGCATTACTTTTGCCATTATAGGCATAAACACTTTATAGTCATGATTTAGTATTGAAATTGGCCTGTATGAAGCTGGATCTGATGGATCTTTACCTTCTTTAGATATTACAGCTACTTCCACTTTCTTCCAGGATGTTGGTACTTCTCTCAAAATACTGTTAAACAAAATCTTCCAGATTTTTAATCAGTTTCCCCCCTAGCTTCCAAACTTCCACAGGAGTACCATCTATTCCTGGGGACTTTCCTGTAGATTGGTTATGCATCACCAGTTTATCTCGCATCCTACTATTCTGTTAGTAGTGGAGCCTCCTCTACCTCTAGCCTGGGCAGATATAATTCTTCCATAAACATTTCCATTTGTACCTTTTCTTGATTTACATATTTCTCTGCTTTATACAGACTTTCATAGAATTTTTGAAGGATTTCCAAGATCTCTTGTTATCTTGCTTTATAGACTCCCTAAGCTTGGTGGCTGCCCTTTTTCTGTTGCCTGAATCATTGTGCTAAAAGATTTTGTGCTCTAGGGTTATTATCAAAAACAGTTGCTTAACAGCAATCTTTTTAAACTCATGCATATTATCGAGGTAAACCTTTATTTTCTGTTTAGCATTTTGCAGTTGCTCCTCTTCTTGTTCTGTGAGATTCCCTCTATTTTGCAGTACTTTAACACTTGTCAGTCCCTCTAATTAATTTGTGTTACTTCTTAAAGAAAAAGTCCACCCTAGTACTAAAACAGTCTGTTTTTTTTCACTCTATCTCATGCCAGACATAAGGAAGTAACTTTGAATTCCCACCCCATTGACATATAATGGGATTTGTGTGGGTCACTGTTATTTTCTTTACCTTCTGTAAAATGACTTCTTTTCTATCTCTAATCACCCTCATTTATGTTTGGCTCAGATCTTGTTTTACACTATACTTAGAAGTTATCCAACTACAGCCAGAAAAGTAGCTTAATAGCAGGCCTTTGTTCAGTGTTTTCTTTTGTGGTCCAAGAGGAATTGATTCTGCAAGGGTCTGTCAGTGCAGTGACAGTTTTAACACCTCTGCAGTAGTGTGGGGGGAGGGGACTGTCACTTCCTCTTGGACTACAAAAGAAAACCCACAACAAATCCTTGTGATTTAGGTACTTTTCTGGCTGAAGCTGGATAACTTCTAAGTATAGTGTAACCCAAGCTCTGAGCCAAACATAAATAAGGTTGATTAGAGACAGAAAAGAAGCAGTCCTTTTACAGAAGGTAAAGAAAATAACAGTGACCACACAAATCCTATTCTGTGTCAATGGCATGAGAATTCACAGCTACTTCCGTGTCTGGCATGAGTCATGCAAAGCATTATGGGAAAGAGAAAGGGTTGAGGAAGAACAAGATTACATTGATACATCAAGCCCCATTGAAAGCCATGTTGTGGAAAACAGGCTAAAATTATATAAAAAAAAAACTTCTATTGAAACTTAAGCCTACAAAACTTGCAGCTGACCATCTCCCCTCTGAATACCTAAAAATAGCAGCAGAATCCCTAGCTTATCCAGACTCTATCTTAATCGGTCCTTATCAGAAAGCTATGTCTCCACACTGTGGAGAATATCCCACATCATTCCCCACCATAAAGGTGGCTCCTCCACTGAACTTTCCAGTTACCACCCCATAGCCATCCTTTCTCCACTTTCCAAGATACTTGAGAAATGCATCCATTCTCAAGTCTTAGACTACCTCTTAGCTAATAACCTCCTCTCCAGCACACAGCATGGCTTCAGGCCATACCACAGCACTATTACCTCCTTGCTGTCTTTCACTAACTCTATCCTTCATCATAAAAATAATGGCCTCTTCTCCTCTGCTATATTTCTGGATGTATCCAAGGCTTTTGACATGGTCTCGCACAAACTAACCTTCGTTCTCACTAACCTGTCCTTGTCCCAGTCAGCTATTGATCAGTTTCACAGCTAACTGGCTGCCAACAATCAGTTGTCTGGTCTTAATGACCTATCTCCTCATCGTCCTAGCTCCATCCTTCGTCCCCTACTCTTCTCACTCTTCACCAGTGATCTGTTCACATCCACCAAGCATGCTTCTCTTAATACAGTATGCAGATGACTCCACCCTCATCTGCTCAGCCCCAACTTACGTATACCTGAACTCCATAAGATCACATAGGAAGCCTTTTCATCTGTAGAAAGCTGGCTATTTAATGCCCAGTTATTACTCAACCCGAGCAAGACTAAACTCCTTATCTTCCAACACACTAAATCTAACCCAATTATCCCCCACTTTAATATTATGGCCAAAGACAATGCCGTTATCTCCCCAACATAACTCACCAAACTACTTGGTGTTGAGATTGATAACAATCTCAGATTTGACACTCACATTTCTCTTACCATAAAAAAGGTTCACAAAAAACTAGGTACATTGTACAGAAACAGACAATTCCTCACCTGGACAACCAGAATTTCTGCTGCCAATTCCCACCTAATCTCCACTTTACTCTATGCCTCTCCTATACTTACTTGCCTTAGACAAACAAACCTAAACAAACTTGAGGCTTGCTACAATAAAATTGCTAAGTTTGCCACTGGTGCATCTTATCCCAGCCACCATTGTATCTCACTTAGAGAACCTGACTGGCTTAAACTCCCTCAACTTCTTCACCCGAATCAACTCTCTCTTGCCCACAAGTTAGTAAACTATCCTTTTTGTCCCATCCCTTCAAAACCTTCTCCAATCCTACTGCTCCACTAGATCACTACACTACAGCAGCAGCAAATATCTACTTCTAGCGACCAAACCCAAGAACTCAGCGGGAGAAGCACTATTCTCCTGCATCATATCCAGATTATGGAACAACCCCCCCCCCCATAACCACACTACTTTCTTGCAATCACTTCAAGACTGCACTAAAAACTCACTTAAAAAGCCTGCAGTTATGCCCATGCACCAATCCCGACTAGTAACCCTTTTTTTTTTTTACTTCCCCTAACCACCCTGCCTCACACCGTCTGATCCTGGCATTCCTTCCTCTGCATGCTCTGGCTCACCCTTTACCTTCCCCTTCCCTCCTCACTCAATCTCTCAGACCTGTTATAACATGCTTAACTACCTCACTTTATCTCAACTCCAAATACATATCCAACTGGCTTACATCTAGATTCCTCTCACTACCACATATAGTACTCACTCAGTCTCCTCTCTTACTCATCTATCTTCTCCTTCCACCCCATTAGCCCTACCCCATTAGCCCTTCTAGCTTGTTCCACCTTCATGTGGAGCATCTGCGTTATATATTGGTATATCTGTTCATTACTATGTTTCATGTTGTATGTATGTCTGTTTGCTGCAGTATGTATTATTTGCTATTGTATGTATATTCAGTTGCTCTTCATGTACTCTGCTGCTCATTTATTGTTCTGTGGAGCTTTTCTCCCCGGACCTCTGCTGAAAAATGACCTGTGTCCAGTTGAAATTTCCCGATAAACAAATGTAAATAAATACAAATAATAAATAAAGCACTTAGAGTAATTTTGAGGTGTTAAAATAGGTCAGGAAACAATGACAGAGTGAAAAAAAGAAACAGATTTTTTTTAGTTATTAAACCACAAAAAAGCTCAAAACACAAAATAAAATGCAACTGTCCAGTTCAAAAGAAGATTTAATATGTTCTAGCGCCTTTGGCATCAACTGCCTTCAGTGGAATAAGAAACACATAAAACACTCAATTTTATACACCTTACTAATACAATTAAATATTTAATTATTAAATTAAATTAAAACTTTCCAATTACAAGAAATGTGTAAATCATTTGGATTTAAAGTGCCAAAAGCTTCCTTGTATAGAAGCCTGTTTTTAACATCATCATAATTACATTTTTCAACATGCTCTAAAACAGTGCCCTGTAAACCTTCAGGACTTCCATTATGATAAAGTGTTGTGCAACCGGGCTTTCATATCTACAATTTTTAATATCCCTAACATGCTTCTGTAACCGGGACTTAAAAGCTCTTTTACTTTCTCCTATGTAAAACTTGTTACATGGACACTTTAATGCATAAATAACACATTCAGTAGTACAACAAAATTGTGATAAAACTCTAAATTTCACTCCATTAATATATTGAAAATTCAATGTAACATTTTTTTTTAGTTTGTAAGATGTTCATCGTGCATACAGCTGCAGTCATAACAGTCTTTCTTGCCGCGCGGTGCCCGAAGCAGAAGCAGTTCGCAAGTGCCGGTCGGCCAGCTCCTGAGATTTACGAAAATTTTTCAGCCGAAGTCTTCTTGAAAGCTAAGTACCCCATTGGGGAAACTTTTCTTGCCTCAGACCGATGTCAGACAAAGTTAATAATTGCATTTCATGTGGGAAGCAAATACCGCATAAGGATTTCCATTCCTTCTGCATTCCTTGCTTAGGCCCAGACCACGACGTCTCGGCCTGTTGTTTTTGTGCTAGATTCAACAAACACACTATTAAGCGTAGAGCGGAGTTCGCCCAACACTATTTTGGTAAAAAATTTAATTACATTACGTCGTCGGATACTCCGACTCCAGTTTTGAGTAAAAGACACAAAGATAAGGACCGACATACGAGGTTCGCGACTTCTACTGACACCACGCTAAAGCCGGCTACAGGTGCTCCGGTTCTCAGCAAGGCGCCTACGCAGCCCCTGAGTACCGATGATGCTTCTTTAGCGGTGTCTTCTGTGCCCGAGGTCGCAGGCTCCTCGGCCCCCACTCCGACTACAGATACCGACGCCACTCTTGGCGGGGAAACTCAGAGTTTAGACAGGCCTGCCACCTCTCAAGGTGTCTTCAGGCCTTCCTCTTTTTCCATTAAGGCTTTCACAAAATCTAAAGCAGCCATGAAAACTAAAAGACAAGCTCTACAGAGCCCCTCTCAAGGCCCCATGCCTAAAAAACAGATGCTCAAAATGATTTGATTACTCTTATCAGGGGTTCTCATCCCCCCTCGGACAAAAGGCCCAGATTGGAGGAAGACTACCCTTCCTCAGACCAAGCCTCTATTACCTCAGAACATTCTGAGGACCGGGAATATTCATATTCCCCTTTTGAAGATTCTGATGCTGAGGAGTCCATTCCCTCTGTCTCCCCCCCTGAGGACTATTCTTTTGGGGAAACCTTACATACCTTGAGGGAACACTTTCACTGGGAAGGCCAAGATTACTCAGATTCCAAGAAAAGGCTCAGGGATTTTCTCTTGCTTCCTCAGCATAGGCCTCTGGCTGTCCCTCCTGTCTTGGACATATTAGATGATGTGTACACAGAGGCCAGCCTTAACCCAGATTCTTTACCTCCAGCTCCTGTTAAACCTGACAGGTATTACCAGGTTCCTGATTCACACCAATTCCTATACAAAAGCCATGCTGCTGACCCAGAAACTATTTCACAGGGTCCCAAGGGAATTAAGGCCTCTACTGCCAAAAACCCATTACCTTCAGAGAGAGATTCCGGAGCTTTAGAAAGGTGGGGGAAAAAGGTATACACCTCGGCCACTTTAACCATGAGGGCATTAAACTGTCAGTTCCATATGTTAAAGTATCAACAGTTTTTGTTATCTCAGTTGAAAAGCAAAATGACACAACCTGAACAACCAGACTTGAAGGAGTTGCAGGGTTTGTTGCATAGTGCAGAGCAAGTGGGTAAACATACCTTGCAATGTGGTTTTGATGCTTTAGAGGCCTCATGTAGAGCTGCTGTTACAGGGTCTGTCATGCGTAGACATGCTTGGCTCAAAGAGCAAACCTTACCAGATCATGTCAAAGCTAAATTACTAGATGCACCTCTTCAAAAAGATGTATTGTTTGGTGTTAAAGCTGAGGAGGTATTAAAGAAAATGGAGGAAAAGGCAAGATCAATGCAAACAGTGAAAGATTTCCTACAGGTACAACCTCCACGTTTCAGCAGAAACTGGCCTTCAAAAAATTGGTCCTTTCCAGCCACGGACAGACCTCAAAGAGGTAGATACAGGTGCCCGAAGGGTAGAGGGCAATCTCAAGGATCATTTAGAGCCAGACAATGGCAAGCACCTACACCAAGAGGTGGAGAGGATAGATCACAGCCATTCAGAAAGCAGACACAATGACTTTCCCCTTTGCATGCCAAGCAAAGCTTTAATGGCAGCACCTTTAGGCGGAAAACTGGCATTATTTTCAAAAAATTGGCATATTGTTACAAAAGACAAATGGATCCTGGACATTATAGACAGAGGCTACAGATTCCACTTTTACACCCTTCCAAAAATGAGAGGCATGCCAAACCTGCCACGAAATCAAAGGGCAGAGGCACAAAAACAAATTTCAGCTGTCATGGACATGAAAGCTATTCAAGAGGTACCTGCAAAAGAACAGGGTCAAGGTTTTTATTCCAGACTATTCCTGGTACCAAGGAAGGACAAAGATTGGAGACCTATTTTGGACCTATCCATCCTAAACACATATTTACTCGTACCAAAATTCAAGATGCTCACATTACAGTAGCTTCTTCCCATGCTGGGCAAGGAGTCTTGGCTGGTAACACTGGACCTCAAGGAGGCATACCTGCATGTCCCTATCAGACAAGATTGCAGAAGATACCTCAGATTTCTTGCAGGTTCAACCCATTATCAATTCTCTGCATTGCCCTTTGGCTTATCTACTGTACCCAGAGTGTTTACGAAATGCCTGGCATCATTAATTGCCTTCTGCAGACTTCAAGGGATACAAATATACCCATATCTGGACGACTGCCTGATCCAAGTGGACAGCAAGCACATACTTCTGAAACACCTGGCGTTTGTAATAAAGTTGTTGAACTTTCTGGGATACACTGTCAACAAAAAGAAATCAAAACTAATACCCTCTCAAGCAATAATTTTCCTGGGTGCCAGCTTGAATACAAACACCCAGATGGCCTACCTCACGCCAGAGAAGCAAGGGCAACTATCTCAATACTTCAGAAAAATGGCAACCTTCACCAGGCTGACTGCAAGGAAAGTCCTGCAGGCTCTGGGATTTGTGGCATCTTGCATCCTGCTGATCCCATGTGCAAAGCTGCATATGAGGAAACTTCAGTGGTACCTAAAAAACTTATGGTCTCAACACAGCCACAGTTTGGAAACAATTATACCACTCATTCCATGTCTTCAAAAGGAATTTCTGTGGTGGGCTCAAGCATGCCAAAGAAACATAGGTCTCCCCTTCTGCATGCCTCAAGCAAATCAAGTCATCACAACAGACGCCTCGGACTACGCCTGGGGGGCGCACATGACAGATCAGTGCATTCAGGGCAAATGGTCCCAAAAAGAAAAGCACCTACACATCAATCAAAAGGAAATGCTAGCAGTACAAAATGCTATTATGGCCTTCAAAGACTTACTGCATCCAGGCCAGCTATTGATAAGGACAGACAACACCACAGTGATGTGGTACATAAACAAACAGGGAGGAACTCATTCATACCCTCTGTGCAGACTAGCCATGTCCCTTTGGAACACGGCTCTGGAATTGCAAATCCAACTTCAAGCACAATTCCTGCCAGGGAAGGAAAACACGCTGGCAGACAACCTAAGCAGAAATATGACAGATCCACACGAATGGAAGTTGCATCCTCAAGTTTTCACAAAGATAATTCAGGCATGGGGATGGCCAGACATAGATCTCTTTGCTACCCACAGAAATTACCAACTGAAAAAATTTTGCTCAAGGACCTATCATCCACAGGCCTGGAAAGTGGACGCACTGTCTTTCAATTGGACAACATTGACAGTTTATGCCTTTCCACCTCTTCCTCTGCTGCCCAAAGTTCTATTAAAAGCCAGAGCAGAGAGGCCAAAGATGATTCTCATTGCTCCAGACAGGCCAAGACAACACTGGTATCCACTCCTGAGGAGCCTGACGCATTACCCACCATGGATCCTGCCTCTAGTGCCTCTTCTGTTGACCCAGCACAACTTCAAAACTCTTCACAGTCAGCTGAAAACCCTCAATCTAGCCGCATGGAGGATTGATTGATTTCCCAACAGACCCTCCTCTCCAAGGAGGTGCAGGATGTCATATTGGAGGCCAGAAGACCTTCTACTAGAAAAGCCTACTCCGCCAAATGGAAACGGTTTTGTGCCTGGAATCAGAAAAAGGGCCAGAATCCTTGGGTACTAAATTTACCTCAAATATTACAGTACCTAGCTGAGATGTTAAACAGTGGACTTTCCTTCTCCTCCATCAAGATCCATGCTTCAGACATTTGTGCACAATTCAACACTAATCCTCCTTTATACTCTCATCCTCTCTTAAGACAGTTCCTCAGAGGGGCTAAGAATATAAAACCCCCAAGGAAGCCACCAGTACCTGCTTGGGACCTCAACTTCATTTTAGAAAAACTGACCCTGCCTCCATTTGAGCCAGCTGCTGCAACAGAACTGCAATATTTGTCATGGAAAACAGCCTTCCTTCTGGCTATCACCTCAGCACGCGGGGTTTCGGAACTACAAGCCCTCATGGCTGTGCAACCTTTCATCATTTTCCATCAGGACAGAGTTTCCTTATGAACCAACCCTTCCTTTGTGCCAAAGGTAGTATCCAATGTAGCCTTGAATCAGACTATCCACTTTACCTACCTTTTATCCTAACCCACAAAACAAAGGGGAAAGACTACTACATTCCTTGGGCATTCACAGACAACTTCATTATTATTTGGACAGGACAAAGCCATTCAGAAAATCAGAGCAACTCTTTGTGTCCTATACTACAGGTGCTCAAGGAAAGGCTATTTCCAAACAGACAATCTCAAAATGGATAGCCCACTGCATACGCTTTTGTTACTCATTTCATGGAAAAACTGTACCTACAAGCATCAGATCTCACTCCACAAGGGCCACAGCTACCTCTGCAGCTTTCCTCAGGGGGTTTCCTACCAAGGATATTTTGGAAGCAGCCACTTGGAGTTCTGTGCACACTTTCTCCAAGCACTATCACCTTCCACTATACTCTAAATCTAGAGCGGGCTTTGCCACAGCAGTCTTGCAGGGCATCCTTGCTCCTCCTAGTTCCACTTAGTGCCAGCAACCCCTTTTTAGCTTTGGGATTCTACCCATCTGTTATGACTGCAGCTGTATGCACGATGAACATAGTACAGTTTTGTACCTACCATAAATGTAGATGTTCGAGTGCTAATACAGCTGCAGTCCAGGTTTCCCTCCCTCCATCCCCTCTTGGGACAGGCGTTATGACAAACACCTCCTCATACAACCTGATTGGGGTATTCTTTTATGGTGTATTTGCTTGCAAACTACTGTTTTTTGATTATATTACATTGCATTATTACATAAGTTTATGTTTTGCCTTCCTTCTGGGGGCACCTGACATCTGGAGCAAGAAAAACTGAAGAAAATGGCGTCGGCTGGTTCTTTTATACCCCTGCCGCACTGACGTCAGGGAAGAAGCGACGACAACCGACGCCGGACCTAGACTTTGGAATTCGGCCGACCGAGGACCCGCCTGACGGCAAAGTTCAAGATGCTCACATTACAGCAGCTTCTTCCCATGCTGGGCAAGGAGTCTTCGGGCACCGCGCGGCAAGAAAGACTGTTATGACTGCAGCTGTATTAGCACTTGAACTGTACTTTTTTTTTAGTTCTAGGGTGGAGTTTTCCTTTCACCATATTACCCTTTCTTTTATTTCCACCCTATTTTTAAATTCCACTTTAATTTTATCCCACTCCCTAGCTGTATTTTCAGAAAAAACAATTCTATTTTCTCTTATAGCTCCTGAATAATTTCCACTGCCCATTACTTAAATTCCCCTCTTTTCAACAGATAGGTGGGAAAGCACCATTGACTCATTTTTATTTCATTATCCTGTGTTTTTATTTTAATTATTATTGGTGCATGATCAGAAATAGTTATTGGGTGCATATCAAGACCTTTAATTAAATGCACTTGTATCTGTGAAATGTATATTCTATCTAACCTAGCCCAGTTTTTGTATCTTGGAGGATACTATGTAAATTCACTCTGAACTCCTAGTAATGAATTCACATCTTCCATGACAAGTTGTCGTGTCTTTCGGCTTATCCCGGTTAGGGGTCGTCACAGTGGAACTCCGGTCCGCTAATGTCCGCTAATGTTTGGTAGTGGATTTTTACATGCCGAGTAACCAGCCCTGACTCGCAACCTTCAACGAAGGCACGCCCATTCACGCATGCCTCCACTCAGAAGACGCTCTAGATGAGAATCGAACAGGGCAACGTCTTGCTGTGAGGCGACAGCGCTACTGCAGCATCTTCCATGCCAAGTATTTTCATAAATTTCTTTAAAAATCTATCCTCCTTTGTTATATTTTCCCTTCTGGGCTCCCCCAGAAACATCTTTACTGTTGCAAATCAAATTCCAGTCCCCACGTATAGGTAATATTCCTTGCTGAAAGTTGATAATTTCTCCCAGAGTTTTCTTAAACGCCATTATAGTAGTTTTCGGTGGAATATAAATAGATGCCAGTGTAATCCTTCTCCCTTGCCAGTAGCCCCTTAATTCTATAAATCTTCCATTGTTATCTTTTTATTTTAGTCTGTTTGTTGGAGCGCCTCTTGCAATTAATATAAGTACTCCTGTCTTCCTTTGCTCCAGATATTCTGCTGATTAACCGTCCTGAAAACCTTTTTTTTTTTTTTTTTTATCAAATTCACGTGTTCACTTCTTTCCAGGTGTGTCTCCTGGAGCATAGATACTTGCACTCTGCATTTTTTATTGTAATTCACTACTCTTTCTTTTTTGTATTATCTGTGAGACCATTAACATTTAAACACATTATTGGAAGAATCATGTTCTTGAGGGATTATTCTTCCCACCATTTATGTATAAGAGCTTTTTTGTTAAATGTATGGTTCCAACATTTGTATTCAATTCTTGCATCATTTGGCATGTTAATCTTTTAAAAAATTGTTGCTTGTCATCTCCAGTTTGAGTCTGTGTCACGTCTTGTGGATTTTTTTGTTTTATTGAAAACCTCAAACAAAAATACACACAACCCCAGTACCCCCACCTAAAACCTAATAACTTAATAACACACAAAACTATGTACCTAATAAGAACAAACCTTCTAAAATAATAGCTACACCAGCAGGCTAGAGACACCCAAAAAGAAAGGTCATTCATGGCCTGTGCTTTTAGTAAATGCTGTCTGATTTTTGTCTCATCTTTATAGCTCTCCCAGCTAAGAAAACACTTGAATGCTTTTCAGTAAGCATTTTCTCCAAGCCATTTCTCTTTATCAGATTGTCTTCTGGTGAGATGCAAACCAAACGCAAACTGCTAAGGATCCCTAGCTATATTTTTGGAGGAAATTTCTATCTCCTCTATAAACTCCCAAATAATTTCCACTTCCCATTCTGTAAAGCACTCTTATTTCAACAGATAGGGAGGAACGCTCCTGTTTCAAATTTTTATTTCATTGTCCTGCATTTTAATTTTAGTTATTATTGGCACATGATCTCAAATAATTATTGGATGCATAAAAAACTTTCAATTAAATGCACATGTTCCTGTGAAATAGACGTTCTATCTAGTCTAGCCCAGTTTTTGTGTTTTGGGGAGTAATATGTAAATTCACTGCAAACTCTTACTACTGCATTCACATTTTCCACGCCAAATATTTGCATAAATTTCTTCAAACATCTACCCTCCTTTGTTGTATTTTCCCCTCTGGCCCCCCATATGCATCTTCACTGCTGCAAATCAAATTCCAGTTCCCACCTATCAGTAATACTCCCTGCTGAAAGCTGATTATTTCTCTTAGGATCTTATTATGCTCCATTATAGCAGTTTTAGGTGGAATAAAAGTACATGCTAGTGTAATCCTCCTCTTAGTAAGCTCCATTATAGCAGTTTTAGGTGGACTATAAGTACATGCTAGTGCAATCTTCCTCCCTTGTCAGTAGCCCCCTAGTACTACAAATCTACCATTATTATCTTTTTTATCATCTTCTGTCACTATTGGAGCTCCTCTTGCAATTTATATAAGTACTTCTCTTTTCCTTTGTCCCAGGTATTCCGCTGAATAACTATTCTTAAAACCTTTCTTTATCAAATTCATGTTCATTTCTTTCCAGATGTGTCTTCTTTAGTATAGCTGTTTGCAGTGTACATTTTTAATATAGTTCACTTCTCTTTCTTTTTTGTATACATCTCTGAAACCATTTACATTTAAGTATAATACTGAAAGCGTCATTATGTTAAAAAGTTGTTACTCCCACCTTTTATGTGTAGCAGCCTTTTTGTTAAGTGTCTAGTTCCAGATTTTGTGTTACATGCATACGCAAATGTTTGCCAGGTTAATCTTTTATACAGTTGATTCTTGTCATATCCATTTAAGCCTATGTCACATCTTATAAAACTTTTTGTTTTAGTGAAAGCCCTCAAACAAAGAAACAAACACCCCCAATACACAGCTAAAACCTATTAAATTACTACTAATACAAAAACTATGTACATCTTCAAATATTGAAGTTTTACTCTTCTAGCTGGAACAATTGTCCCAGACTGATGGCCACATTGACAGACTTGGATTAACCTAAAAGGAAGGTTATCCATGCTAAAACGCATGGTACAGCCTGTGCGTCTTATAGCTTCAAAGGTGTTTGCTAGGCTAATGACCACAGGGGCCTGTTTAAGCCTAGTAGTGGATCCCAAATCTTTGACAAGTTATTGTGCCTTTAAGTTTAAGCAGGGCCTTGGAAGATGAAGCTTTTACAAACTGTCTGTGTCCATTAGAGACATAGGTGCCAAACAGTGGATGAAGTTCCTGTTCCCCATCCAGTTGCCCAAGTTACACTTGAATTGGATTAGGGAGGAACTCTGGTTCACATGAATGGGGAGCCTGTTCTAGAGATGGTGTAGTCTATAGGATACATACCTGTCTGTCCAGCAGGTCCTATTTATATCACAGGCAAGGTTTAAGTCATTAGTATGGGTAATTCTGGTGCTGTTTGTTTTGCGGATATGCAGGATACCCATCAGAGTGGGGTCTGACAGTACTTTGTATGCCATGCATAGCTCTCCCCTCAACAGCCTAGAGGAGCCAGAATACAGAGATAGGGCCTCAAGGCAGTCTGCATAGGACATGTTACTTGTGCCCTGTATTCTTTTAGTGATGAACCTCTGTGGATATTCCAGTTGTTGGATATGCCTGGTTAGGTACATACCAAAGGAGGCATTGTAGTCGATGATAGTTCTGATGAATGCCGAATACAGTGGAACAATGAATTCCTTCGACATAGATACCATACCTTTGTATATAAGTTCTGCAACATAGAATGATTTATTCACTACTGTAGACACATGATGGTCAAAGGTAGATTACTATGTGTGTCCCCAAGTCCCTAATTACTGGGTCAGCTCTTAGGGATGTGTCAATATGATATTTACCAGTGATGGATGACTTCTCAAAGAGTACTAGCATGCATTTCTTGGCATTTAGTTTTAGTCTGTGACTCTGACACCAGTTTTTTGTGTGTCGGCCCTACCCGAAGAACATTTTTGTCTGTGTGGGATTCAGTGACAGCTCCTTATTTACAATCATCTGCAAATTTAGTCAGCCAGAGGCCATTGACATCGACCTTCACTTCAGAGAAGTAAATGCTAAAATGGAGCGATTCCTAGGACAGATCCCTGAAGGACTGCAGTTGCGACTGGCCTCTTTGTAGAGGTAGCCTCCCCACTTCTAACTTCATGGGTCCTGTCTGTGAGCCAGTTGGCCATCCAACAGGTGACATAAGGATTTGTACCTAACATTTTCAGTTTGTCAACAATGCCCAAGTGAGGTATTGTGTCATATGCCTTGCCCAGGTCAAGCTAGGCATTGTGAACCATTTTGCCCTCACCCATTGCTTTGTTGACCATCTTAAAGATGTGCACCAGGTAGAGTAGGCATGACTTGCCCTTGACAAAACCAAATTAAGTTAGTTCCAGTGTCTAGAGGGTGACTGTGTCATTAATCTTTTCCATGAGGGGAGGTTGGCATGATGGTTAAGGTGTTTACCTTGCAAACTCAACGTGCAGGGTTTGATACTCACGTGGGGTAATTGGCTAGGCTTAAAATGGCCCACAAGGGCAGTTAGCCTAGTTCTTATCTGTGAACTTATGATAATTCTTTTCATGGCTTTGCATATTAGACTAATGAGACTTATGGGTCTGTAGTTTCCAGAGTCTGTAGAAGGCCAGCCTTTGTGCAGAGGGATGACTGTTGCTTTTCTCAATTCATGAGCCACAAAGCCTGTTTGGAGGCTACAGTTAAATAGAGAGTCCAGAGGGCCTGATAGGTCATGTTTCATGCTATTTAGAAGGTATCCTGGATGTGATGCCCCAACACTGGCCCAGTAATCAAGAAGCCTCAATCCTCATTACTGGCAATAGTGGAGGATGTACACACTGGGAGGATGACAAGTACACACACAGTAGAGTGCAGTTTCCTTTAAGAGCACACAGAGACCACAGTCATTCTGGGGCTGGTTTTCCCTCTTTCTCCAGATCCCAAATAAAACTCCCCACTGGCACAGCTATAGAGTTGAGATCTCAGTCGAGTGGCCAAGTGAACACCTCCAGCACCATATCTGTCCAACCAGTGCTTCGTGTCCCTACCCAAGTAGCTGACACACACACACTTTGAGATTTGATTTTTATACAAACACACACACACCTGGCAAAGGCTGGCACAGGTTTAATAGCTATGCCCCCTTTAGTCCAGACAATAAAGTAGTTATCACTGCCACCAGCCAACTCGTATCAGGTATTTTAAGGCCCTTAGCAGAGGGTGTCCAATCCTACTGTGTAATGTTACTATTAGTCCAAATGGTAGTTTGACCAAGGGCAAGGCTATTAGGAGTGGCCCACAGTGTCACCAAATACATATGCAAGTACTCTCAAAGCTTAAATATGTCTCTGAGATATCAGCCACAAAGATAGGTTTAAATATATTTAATAATAAATAATAAAAGAACAAGGCAAATAGTCAGTAAATCGTCACCTTAACTTCAGAATCACAGGAAATATGTAAAACAACATTGCAGGACAGTCTCAAAGAAAACATGTAAACTGGATTTCACTATATTCCTAACTGTAACTAAGAGAAATTACTGTACCCTAGTTAACTTGCTTACAGAACAACAAGCAGGCAGACATGGTGAATGGATGTTTCCAGGTCAAAGACAGCATGCCCCCCCCCCATCTGTCTCTGCGTTCTTAAATTAATATCAAATATTACAGCTGGGTTAGCTTGGATGACATCACTTTTTGTCACCTGACTTTAGTTCCCAAGCTAAACCTCCATTGTCAGAAACTACCAGTATTTTAACGTTTCCCTGTGAAAACTACATAAATAAAGGGCTTTCCTCAGATGATTGCAGATCCTGGAAGTCCTAAAACAATAAAACACTTCTGCATCTCAAGCCTAGTAATTGTCTTTCTTTCAAGGCAACACAGAGACCCCTAGCTAGACATCCTGTCTCCTGTTGACTGAAACTGGAACTGGAAAATAGCATCTCTTGTTTATGGGGCTAGCTGTAAAGTAACTTAATTTCCTATTCTTCTGAAGTTTTGCAAGCTAATGTTCTGTGTTCCAGTAGGGTACAGTGTGGATGCATCTTTTAACTCAGTACTGTACAAACCCTGTTCAACATAGACCTCTTGTACCAGCAGTTTGATACACATATAACATACAATTATAATATAGTGGTAACACAAGCAATTGCATCGTGATGATATTCACAAATGACATATAACTATTTACAAAATTCCAGATAGCTGGGCTGGCAGTATCTCCTTCTGTCACACTTCTGTATAAATCATATTAGTATTCTCAAATGGCATATAATTATTTACAAAATTCCAGATATCTGGGCTGGCAGTATTTCCTTTTGTTATACTGGGATATTCTCTGGGTCCATTGATGCAGTGTTCTTGGCCTTAGAAGTAGTATTAAGGACCTTTTCCCTAGTGATAGCAGGGGGAATTGTATTTGGTGGTATTTCCTGACTGCTGTCTGGTTTCGTCTTATCTTTATTACTCTCCCAGATTTGGGAAAACACTTGAATGTTTCAGAAAGCATTATCTCCTAGCCATTGAAAGAAAGAAGTATTCTGTTTTTATTTCTCTTTATCAGATTGTCTCCATGGAGACATATGAACCAGATATAGAGTTGCTTCTACAAGCACTCATTTATTGTACGAAAACTTTTTTAATTATATTCAGTGTTCTTTTTTACTTATTTGCTTTCTTTTTAAAGCTGTTACTAGATCAAGCCAAGAGCCTTAATCCAGTCATTCCACTATGTAAGAGTGAGGGAAAGCACATGAGTTTTTCTTCTATCATGCTCTTTTGACCAGACTAATGTTCTTTCTTTATGTTGCAGTGCCTACATTTCCTAAAACTGAACAAGGAGAAAAAAACGGGGGAACCTGTTTACTTTAGTATCCCCATTGCAGTTGAAAATAACTGAGAAAACTTTATTTTATAGCATGCAGATTATGTCATGCATTGTAAAAATACTGTTAAGAACAAAATGTTGTCTTTCTTACAGTTGACTCTCTTGTCCCCCCCCCAAATGTTCTTACAAACATTAATTGCATGAAATTGGGTATATGCATTAGAGATCCCTATAAGTTTTACAAAGTCATTTTACAAGTTTTCTTGTTCTGTTGTGTATCAAAAATTTAATTAATGCTTTGTAATCCCACATTTATTTGCCAATTTTCAAATTGCTGGTTGTATTCCTGGTGATATCCATCTCCCAGATCCAGTCTCTGCTTAATTTCCAATGTACACTCTGTTCATCTAGTCAACTCTTGTGCTTTTTTTCTCTCTCTCAAGTATTTTCCGTTGAAACACTGGAAAAGGTTTCACTGGCACAGTCTCTCTGTGGTCTTTATTACCAGAAGAACAAGAAACAGAATGTCCTCCTGTTTCATGACTCATTTTTGTTGGACAAACTCTTTTATTTCCTCCTATGCATGCCTTGCATCAAATAATGATTTTGCCCTTCAGGAAAGAATATTCTGAAAATAGCTTAGTACAGCAGCTTGAATCTCATGCCTTCTATCAACATTCCCTGATTAGTGGAATAAATGTACTCCTCTTTTGCCTGGAGTACAGTGAGTAATTATTTTCCACAAACACTCTGCTGTCTCCCATTTTTAGTACTTTATCTTTCTGCCACAGTGTTGTAAGAATCAACTCCTCCTGGTGGTCTTCCTTGCATCTTTACTATTAAAGGTCTAGGTTGCTTTCTCACAGCCAGGTACGGAATATACCCATTATGTGCTCTTTGAATTAACAACAGCTGCTGTGGAATACCAGTCCATTTGCTTATTTGTGCTTTCATAAACTTAATACTTCCAGCCAGTCTGGTACAGCAGAAAGTTGTAGTTTTTCCCTACATGCTCTGTCCTGTAATGGTATTATTTTTGGAAACATCTCTTCTTGAGCAGTCTCATATTCACCCAACCTTTTCCTTATTTTGACCACTGATTTTTGCAGTTTTATCATCTCATCTGAATATCTGTTTAAAGCTTGTTCCATTTTTTCCTGCCTTTTGTTATTTGAGTTCATATATTTCTTCAGTGTTTCATTTATTTTAATCAGCTCTGAGTACATTTGACTTATTTTTCCTCCAGGTTACTGGAGATCATGTCTTGTATCAAAGCTGGAGCTTGCACTGCTTTTTGCTGAACAGCTGCAGAATTCTTCCCAGTCAAAGTTTACTGTCTCTCTCTTCTGAATTTCTGATTTCACACCGGGACAGCTGAAATTAAGCTGTTCCTCAATGTGCAGCCATTTTGGAAGCCTGAGGGGAAGGGGGTTTTATTCCAGAAAATTTCTAGTTCCCAGGAAGAAAGTCACCTTATCTTGACATCTCAATTCAGCCCCTTTTCAGGATGTTTTTGCATTTCTCTGTTTTTAGTTCTCTGCTTTGCCCTTTCTACTGCCCAGGGTATTTCACCAAATGTTTCGCTCCTGTGATTGCTTTTTGCAGGATGTGAGTGGTTCATCTCTTTCTTTATGTGGATGATCTACTCATTCAAGCTTCCTCCCCTGAAACCTTGCTTCGTCACTTCAACTGTACTGTTTGTCTCTTGCAAAGCCTGTGGTTTACCATAAACTTCCAAAAATCTGTCATGGTTCCTTCTCGGGGTCACATATTTTGCAGTTGCAGGCTCCACGCCATCCCTATACTGGCTTCCCTGGCACCTCCAAAGACTATCTTCTCAACTTTTTCAGTCCCTTCTTCCTTGGTTTCACTTAACTGCATGAGAGTTTCTGAGGGCACTAGGATTCATGGCTTCCACCATTCCTGTGGTACCTGTACCCAGGCTTCACATGACAAAACTTCAGTGGTTCCTAAAGTCAGTATGGCTTCAACACCATCATAGAGTCTTTAATTCCTCTTCTTCTAGGTCTATGTTTTAATCATCATGTTCACTTCCATGAACCTCCTTTGAGTGAACACAAAAACAGAGTGCGTTCACTTCATCGAACGTGTTACAAGGGGAAAATAGCTACTTGGACAACATTTCACCGTAACACAGTGTAGTATTTCAGGCCCACAAAGGTGCAGGCTTCACCCCCCCAAATATATATATATATATATATATATATATATATATATATATATATATGGGTCTACTTCTATTCGCTGACAGCCCATTTCACTGAAACCCATTTCGTTGACAGCTCATTTCATCGACAAACATTCTAGGTGGGGGGCTGCGCCCCCCACACCCCCCCAATGTGGGGGCTGTGCCCCTACACCCCCCAACTATGTATAACAACTCCACAGTCGCACAACAGTGGGGAGGGGGGCAAAACCCAGGTTTTTGCCTTGAATACTTTTGTCAATGAAATGAGCTGTCAACGAAATGGGTTTCAGTGAAATGGGCTGTCAGCGAATAGAAGTAGACCCATATGTATATATATATATATATATATATATATATATATATATATATATATATATAAATCCCCTGTGAGACCTAGAGCACGGAGAAGAAATTTGCCCTTTTCCCCATAGTAGTATGATCTCGAAGTTGGTATATATAGTTGGGAGGGTGTGGGGGCTCAGCTCCCCAACTGGGTGGGTTTGAAATACTTTGGTGTGTGCAACAGGAAAATGTTGACCAACTAACTACTTCCCCATGTAACACAATCACTGAAATAAACGTTCAGTGATTTGTGTTCGATAATCAGAGGTTCGCAGAAGTGAACCTTCAGTGATTAAACATAGACCTCTTCTTCCATGCCTCAAGCCCGAGCATCAGTTGTGGATTCATCAGCTGTCACTCAACCCGGGTCTTCCTTTTCAAGCCTCAGTCCCCTCTTAGGAATTGGTTTTGAGTGCTTCAGATATGGGGTGAGGAGGTTCTTTTGGTCCCCTCAAGGTCCATAGACTTTGATCCCCTCATCAGAGGTCAGATCACTATCAAGGACGTGAGAGTGCTCCTCTTTGCCTTTTAGTCCCCTTTTCTTCCAGGGCCTCTCAGAAATATTTGCAGCCAATACCACAGTGATGTGGTACACCAACAAGCAAGGGGGGCACTGTCCTACCTTCTTTGCAGACTAGCTCTGCAAGTTTGGGATGTAGCTGTCCAATATCAAGTGACTCTTCAGGCTGTGTACATTCTTTCAGACCAAAATGTAATGGCAGAATCTCTGAGCAGGTCCAAAACACAAGCTCATGAATGGATGCTTCACAGAGATGTGTTTCCGGAAATTGTCCATTAGTGGGGTACTCCTCAAGTGGATTTTTTTGCCTCCCATTTGAACAGACAACTTTTATTTGCACCAGAGTTCCAGGTCTGCTGGCCTGGTAGGTGGACACCTTATCCTTTTCTTAGAAGGGATGTTTCTCTTTGCCTTCCCTCCTCCTCCTCTGATTCTGAGGGTCCTGCTCAAGATAGATATTTTTTTTTCTGAGGACATGCTTAGGGTTTTGCAAGAGGCCAGGAAACCCACTACCAGGAAATTCTATATGTTCAAATAGAAGAGATTTTATATTTGGTGCCTTGCTCATAACCAGGGTCCACTCTTTCTGGATATCTCTGTGGTTCTCATTTATTTTTGTGAATTGCTGCATGCTGGGTTAGTATATTCTTCTTTTAAAGCTCACTTTTCAGCCATTCCTGTTTGTCTGCCAGTAGCCCCTCATCTGGCCTCTAGGTTTGAGGTCAAGCAATTTCTTAATGGCGTCCTTCATATCAGACCTCCCAGGAAGCCTTTGCCTCCTTCCTGGGACATTAATTTTTTTGTTGAAAAATTGACACAGACTTCTTTTGAGCCTGCAACTTCAGCTTCCTTACTTCATTGTTCATGGAAAACTGTTTTTTTTCCCCTTACTTCAGCTAAGAGAGTGTCTGAACTGCAGGATCTTGTGGCTGTTCCTCCTTTTGTAGTTTTTCATAGGGACAGTGTGTCTTTTCATACTAATCTTTTATGCCCAAGGTGGTTAGCGAATTGTTTGTTAATCAGTCTATTAATTTGCCCTTCTTTTTTCCTTCTCTACAGTCTGCTCTTGTGAAGGGTCTTCGCACCTTGGATCTACATAGACAGCTCAGGTATTACTTAGATAAGACTAAGGCCATTTGCAAGCCTGAGCAGTTTTTTATTTCCTTTCATCCCAGATCTCTAGGTTTGGCTGTTTCTAAGCAAACCATTTCTTCATGGATCTCTAAGGTCATTTCATTTTGTTACTCCTTTCATGGGAAAAGCCTTTCTGCCACTGTAAAGACTCAGTCTACTTGGGCCGTATCTTCTTGTGGTTCTTTTTTCAAAGGATTGGATACCAATTCCATCCTTGAGGCTGCTACTTGGACCTTTGACCATACCTTTACTAAGCATTTCAAATTGGATGTTGTTTCTAGAGCAGGAGCTGGCTTTGCCAGAGCTATCCTGTGCTTGTTTCTTGAAGGCTATTAAGTGGGGAGCATACATGTGACATATGACGTCTATAAAATGTTAAGGCTTT